>NC_140649.1:33262399-33456586 GCF_978046115.1 Saccoglossus kowalevskii | reverse complement strand
TGATGCCTTGCCCTGTCTATGCCCAGCACAAAAACATTCCTTTTATGTATACAAAATATTCACAAATTTGCTTGAGCATTAAATCTCTGTGAATACCTTCACCATTCCAATGGATGTTAAGTGATTGAATGTATAAATAAAAATAGGTGTGGATATTTTTGTATATACAACATCGTTCAATAACTTAGTGGTGCTGAAAATTGGGTAGGGAAGGTAGCTGCTCCCCTCTCGTTCTGCACAATTTTATTAGGGAAGCAAGCATTTCTTTTTAACTTTTTTTGTACAAAATGGCAATGTACATCTCCAGTAGGGGACAACACTGATAGTTGCATAAACTGCAACTGTAATTCTCAGAGCAATGAACTCGTATCAGTATTTATCTAGCATTGTTTCCAAATTTTGAATTCGATAAAATAGAATGGGGTTGGAATCTGGTTGATACAACTTTCACACAGAATATCATCACGCTATTTTCTACTAACCAACTTTATTTGCAATAGTTTGAAGGAATACATATTCCTTTCTTACATTATAATGAGAAATGAGCAGAGATCAAAGTGTACTTGTTAATAGTATAGGCAGGGAGTTTTCCATAGTTGTGTTTTTTCTCAGCCACATGTGGCATTATGTATAGAAAATTTGTAAATATTTTTAGTATATTTTTGTTTCTGTTGGAATGCAATATCAAACAAAATGTTTATTCTTATTTTCAAACTTCCAGCATGAAAAGGTGGTAATTTTCCATCCCAAATTTAGGTGAGATAGAGCATACGGTACTCCAACATTTAAACAAGACCATGTTGTGGATGACCACAGATAACTATGGTAGTGGAAGGAATAAACCTGTTTGGAACTCAAGTACACCTAAGATCAAATGCACAAAATGATCATTGTAAATGATCTAAATGCTTATGCCCATAAACTTAAAGGGTGGTGGTCGGCGCAGCGGGTGTTTGAATTACACGTAAACAATGTATTTCACACGCATTGTGTGCATTGGTACAAGTCCATTATCAACCAGGCCATGGTGCAACGACCACCTTGCTTTAGGATTTATTTGATGAAAAACAAAATATATGGAGGTAGAAATACATGAAAATATTAATTAATCATAACAAAGAACACAGGAACTCCATTAATGAAGCCATGAATTCAGCCACTTATTTCAGATTGAGCTCAATTCAATAACATTTACATTTCTAGAATCCAATTATGTTTTTATAATTCATCCTAAGTAACAAATGATGTACACAGAATATCTCAAACTTGCTATTGGCTTTTGGAGCAAAGCATGATTTTGATTGACATGATTACCATAAGACCAATCAGTGTAACATGTTTTTTTAGAATGTAGGACAAGTGCACATGTAGTATTACTGAGTAGCAGAGATAGGTTTGTTTCACCTGATCACACATTCAGTTCAGTATAAAGACATAATTTTTTTGTGACCACTGTAGTTAAAACGACAATAGATGCAACTATCGATATTTTCATTTTAATAAAACATTTCCTGCAGACACTGAAAGCATAGCATAAACGGACATTGTACATTAAATCATTGTCAGTGAAATAAGGGGGGGGGGCACGGTTGCGTCATGGTCTCCATCTATTGAATTCCAGTTTTGATGAAAAATTACAGTACATGATAACTTACTGAGGGCCCTGGGTCAAATACGTTCCCAGCTTGAAAGGCTGACCAATCTCCACGCAATTATGTCTAAAACAGTATTTTGGTAATCTTTATGTAGGTATATTTAAACAAAAATTTTCAAAATCTATTGTCGCTTTAAGAACCTGTCACTGTTTCTATAGTACCAGTTATCAGAAATTAATGAAGGTATGACCCAACTGCAAAGGTTACAACAACCTGCATAGATTTGACCACAATATCTGACAGTGTGAGATTCATTGCAATAACAATGAAGTGGCCTTAAGGTATAGATGCATGTTCGTGGGCACTTTGAGTGAATTATTTTTTTTTTGCTTTTTCTTACCCAGACAGTCTTGGCTAGATAATGTTAAAATTTTGGAGCATTGTCAATGCTGAAACACTCAAAAAAACGATTTTAAAATAGAGGGAACCGAGGCACACGTATGTGATTAAAAGTCCCGAAGTTTGTTTACGTTGCTTACAGTTGTAAATGATAAGTAAACAGTTTCACCCTTATCTCGCAACATGTCAACAACTTCTAGCCTGGCATATTGTTATATTACTAAATATTTTTGTTTTCACACATTTTTTTTCTCCCAAGGTATTTTAAAACTGAAGTATACAAAGTAAACATTTTTCGTTTTGCTGTAGAGATCACCCTGCTGATAGCATTGCAATGCAATGGATAAACACCATTGCTGAGCTGTATCGATAACTTGTCAATGGCATGCTCGTAAAATGCTTGGTTAATTAAAAATAAAAAAATACCCTGGAAATTACAGAAAAATTGCCAACAAGATTCTGTTTTTAAGCACCACGGAAAAATGAAGCACTCTGTGATGCCATCTTGGTTACCTCAATCGGAAACCCCTTGTCAGCTAGCATGCACCTGTAGCGATGTTGAAAAGTACATTGTATGTATGCTCTGCAACCTCTGGTACTAAGGCACTCTATAAATCGGGTACTTCCAGAGGTCAGGGTTCGTTTAATTTTTATCGACCCATCTCATCTTTAGTTGAATGAAACCTGTCTCGATTTACAATATTTTCCCTCCCATTTAGATTTTTTCTCACAGGCAGTTGACTGATTGAGTAGTAAAAACTGCAAATAGCCGTTGTGTAGCAAAATATTACGGCCCATTTCAAACTGGTCGTCTAACTTCGCATGGTCCATTTCACTGGAGATCACGAAAAACTGAGTCATACAATGTATTTTTTTAAGGTTTGAGGGAAAGTAAATTTAGACTCAATCCGCAATGTTTATATAACTGTATGAATATCTCATCAGCTTTACGTGATCCATTGTGCCCCTCACTCAGTGGAAATGATAACACGACACCGTGACAGTTTTCGCGCAAGGTGTTGACTCTGCAGACAATTTTACGTCCGTTTCCCTTGAATTGTAAATATTTTTATTTTATTTTTTATCTGACAATTGAACATCAGCAAGCATCGATGTATGATGGATTTTGGCATGTCGTTGTGATGCAATAGCCATTTTTGTAGACGATTAACGTCGTCACTTTCATAAAACAGGCATTATCTCTGTTCGTGTTTTCTGGTTAGTCACAGAGATTGGAAATTAATTAGCTCCCACAGTTTATGTTAGTTTGTCTTGAAATTCTCACACTATTTTGACAACAACCTATTATTGTTTTGAAAAAAGTTAAATACAGTGCATAATATGGAGATCCCGTCATTACTTTTTTCACCATGTTTCTTTTTGATTATTTATGTACAGCCTTGCTAAATCTTGCTAAACATTCAAAAAAGAAAATGTTTGTACCTGTTTTCTATAATTTAAAATCGTCTTTTGAGTATGTTCCACTATTCACAATACTGCGAAATTTTAACAATCTATAGCCAAGACTTTGGATAAAAAAAGCAAAAAAAAAAAAAAATTCACTCCCAAGTGCCCAAGAACCTGTATCTATACCTTAAATCATAATCCTGCTGGAACGATTCCCTTTCTATAAAAAGAGTTTAATACTACCATAGCCGAGCACCTGATGAGGTGAGATGTAGAATCAGGTGTGGTAGCAAATATGAACTGGCGGCTCTTTAGCAGTTCTTTTACAGTTTGATGTATACCACATTATTATATAACATCTGGCAGCAATAATAACAGAATTCATTTATCCTTCCGCCTCTTATGTACCGTAATCAAATTACGAACACAATCTTTTACATTTTTCCAGGACCTATGGCACAAAACTGGATTCTGTTGTAAACAACTACTGCAAGCAGCCTTTCCAGACATGTGTAGAAGTCTAATATCTTGCGAAAAATAATTTTTAACAGCCATCTGTTCTTCAACACTCCATATCTTATATTCTGCACCTAACACAAAAAGAAAATATCAAGTAAATCTACTGTTACAAAGTAACAAGGTAAATAGACAGCCGCAAATCAAAATCTGTTGCTGCAAAATTGTTTAGATTTTCAAAAAGAAGTTGTTTGAAATAATAGTTGAAAAATTGCCATCACTCAAAATCAAAACAAGGTGTATAAGTAATATCCTATGAGTAATTTCAAATTAAATGACATTTTCATATGTTGATTTTTTATGGTTTTGTAAATGACCACCAGTCAGTCAAACATAACAAAAACAAATCAACATGGATATGTAATAAATGATGTAATGCAATTTTAAAGTAAACCTTATATTTAATTATATTATAGCATTATCAATATCAGTGGATTTTATGATGTCAATGCAGCAGATTATTTGCAATAATGTATCCCATTATTGATCCCTGTACCATGGATTTGATTACAATGTAGTTTTCGAAAACGAATAAAGGAGAAACTATTTAAGAAGAGAAATTGCAAGCATCCTCGTTAGCTCTCTACGTTAAAGCACGCTCGGCTGAAGCATTTCATCTAGTAGGCATGCTTCTAGATTCTACGACTGATGCCGCTGTCATGTCCCTAATCGTGTCAATGAACTAAGGTTAACCCGGGGTGATTCAACCAAGCAGATGCTGCTATGTTTACAGAGTGTGAGTACAGAAAAATGAATAGTAGTACTACACTTATTTGTGAAACAAGATTGTTGTCAGGTGTCTTTTTTTTAGTCCCCGTTCGAACGAAGTCCGAAAACGGGGACTATCATTTTGGGTTAGTTCCATCCGTCCGTCCGTCCGTCCGTCCATTCCTATGTATGTACGTACGGAGCTATATCTCAAACACCAATTGACTGATTTCATTCAAACTTTACATGAAGACATAATATCTTACATATACGCGTCAAGTTACTTTATTATCGGAGCAAAAATGGGCGACTTGTGGCCATTTTGGATGTAAAATTTGCTATTTCTGATACCTAAACGTGTCTGCAGCAGTTTCTCAGAGATGACTGGGCCGATTTGGATCAAAGTTGGTATGATGATCATACATATTGGTTTGTAGTTGCACGTCATTTTTTTATCGTGATTCGAACAAATATGGCGGCCATCTTGTTTTTCATGGTACTCATGCTACTTTATCTTGAATGCAATGAATGTCTCTGTTTAAAGTTTGTACAGAGATAGTATACCAAGAGATACATCTGCACCAGCATGGTTTTTGTGATTCAATTCAATATGGCTGGCCGATGCCCAATTTTAATGTAAAAGCGCTAAATCGTCATTTTCACATGTCCGAGGCTGTTTCTCAAAGATGACTGGGTCGATTTGGATTAAACTTGGAATGATGATCATACACATTTGGTTATAGGTGCACGTCATACTTTTTTCGTGATTCAAACAAATATGGCGGCCATTTTGTTTTTCATGGTACCCATGCCTACTTTCCTATGAATGCAATGAATATTTCTGTTTAAATTTTGTACAAAAACAGTATACCAATAGATACATCAACACGAACATTATTTTTGTAATTTGATTCAATATGATTGTCCAAGTCTCATGTAAAAGCAATAAATCATATTTTTTTTACAAATCCATCTCCTATTAATGGTTTCAATCTAATCTCAATGACTTCATCAGCATCAAATTGATATGTCAAATCACAAAATTTTGGACGGGGACTGTGTCGTTAACAATGACTTGTTATTTATACAGCAAGATTAAAATCACTGTTTGTAGGATGGCTAACACCCACTAGCTTTCCAGCCATGTTCACTCACTCGCTACGCATTCGTTTGGCTTGAAGTATTCATCAAATCATGGGCCTCTCGTAGCATTTGAAAATAGCTATTACAGGACTGTCGCCAATAAAATCCACCTCAATGGTTTGAAAACACTTGCTGGATTGGGTAACAATACGACAACGTACATGTACCCATGGTACACACTCCTACGCACAGTCAATTCCGTCAGTCCATAGGCGGCGGTCTAGCATAGCATAGTGCAAGGTCGTGACGGACACCAAAAGTACTAGTCACTGTGTGCCGTTCACTCGGGCGACCACTACAATGCTACTCCACACCACACTGTGAATTATTTAATTACAAGAATATTTGATGGATAAAAACTAGTTTCTTTCTTAGTTTGCCATATGAGATTGTGAATACAATTTTCAGAAAGACATTTTAAATTATTCAGATTTACAGGCCAGTGACTGCGAAACAGTTCTGTTCACTGTGGATTTTTCTCGAAATTTTCCATTTTTTAGTGGCAGCAAATCCACTGATATTGAAAATGCTTCAAAAAATAACAATAATAAATTCTTTGTCAACTCATAATGGAGTGAGCTTTCGTCCATTATAGGTTGGCGGGTCGTTCATTATTGTTTAAATAGACATCATAAAGTCATAGTCTATGAGGTGCAATACACATTGAAATTTTGGCAGCTACATACTGAAACAGTTCCATACCTTGAGGCATCTGTCTGCTTTTTTTCTTTACACTAGATGAAGTCTGAGTGAAAAAAGCATCACTTTTGCCAGATGCCCTTCTTTTAGGATAAGCAAGCTCATGCTGAACTAAAAGGAAGAATCAAGTAAAATGTAAATGAAAAAGAAAGAAGAAAAATGAATCCTGCAATTCATAAAAAACTATATAGTATAATGTCCCCTATTGTATTAACAATTTAAACAAGATTTAATTTAGCTTTTATAATATTATCATTTCTATTTTTTAATTATATTATCTAGCACATGATAACTGTACAGCATGCTATAGTGTACACAAATTATTTCTTATCTAATTACAATGATGTACATGTGACACAGACTCAGTGAAGTAATTAATATAACTTTAAATTAATATAACTTTAAGTTACCTCTCTTTTTTGAGTGGCAGGATAGACAGCAGAATTGACAATATCATCAGAAAGTTCATTCCCATTCTTGAGATTCCTAAAACTGGATTCTAGTATCAAATACGGTTCTATCTTACATACAGCTGAATCTGCTGTTTTCTCAGTAGGTGCTGAAAAAATACCAGGTATAATGAAAGTAATAAAGATTCGGAAATGTACTGATCTGTGACAGTGTGTGCAAACACAGACGCTGTTCATGAAGAATAACGTAATGTAATAGTTTCATGGTTGGATTTTATTTCCCCTTTATAAAAAACAAGCCATGCATGGCACAGTCCCAGTTAGTTATCAAACTTAAGATGTATAGTTTTGTTTATAGTAATATAGTTGGAACATAAACATGTCAGAGATATGGATCCAGAAGCTGATGCTTAATTATGATTTTTTTAACACTGAAATGATTGACATTCAGCCACCTTGTTTCTAATCGTCAATCCATCCATAAATTCTTGATTTTCCAGTATTATAACTCTCACATACCTTCAGGAGTCTTGATATCAATCAGCACTGATTCTTCATCATCTGAAACCTCTGAAATAAACACACATATTGATGAAGCATACAATAGTAATGAGAAATTAATTTTTTTTTTGATGTAAGAACATCCATTTTTGTTTAGGCATAAATGTGATTTACGATAAAGTTAACAATTTTAGAATAACATTTAAAAATTTCAAAACTGCAGTTGAAAACCATTTTGCCAACCACAGGAACTGTGGCTTTGGCATAAATACAATTTCGAAATGACTTCATCCAATCAGAAATTACTTTCACGAATATAGGGCGGTAAAAAAGAACATACCATCACCACATTCATTGAAAATATTCTGGCATACATGTACGTTAAAGTAAATCCATACTTACCATTCAAGTCAATCTCTATGTCATCAAGTGATTTGTTCTTGTACTTTTCCACAGATCCTCTTTCACAAGCAAGTATAATTCTGCTGACTTTAGTGATCTGCAGGGTGTCTTGTGGGAGCCTATAAAACTTCCTATGAACTCTGATGTAATGACCCAAAAAACCAGCCAAAATTTCCTGTCCATTGTCTTTCAAGTTGAAAAGTTGAGACATAGTTGCAATTTGCTTTCTTAAGATTGGTTGAGTTGAAACATTCAGGGCAAGTCAAACCACATTTCTGTGCATATTTGTTCAAGCACATGGTAGCACGTATTGGATTCTCAAGCATAGTGAAGAACCAGATGTAGCTCATGTGTTGAGTTTTAAATCCAGAAATGCTGAAAGAAAATTGCTGTGGCAAAAGCTAACAAAGGAAATCATGCAAATAATGTTGAAGTACTCAAGGCAGGAAAGGGTTTTCTAATTCCCTTTAAAAGACCATCATATCAGATAGGTGCAACTAAATATGTTCCCTGTCCAGCCTGTTTGGGATATTTCATCCGAACTGAATTATGGAAATATCACAAATCATGTACAGTCTGGATGTTTCAAAAAGCACCACAGCAGGCATTTCATAATCGTATACAGCAAGTTGCCGGAATGTTGTCACCTCATAGTAAAAATGCTGGTATGGCTGAAATTTTTTTATCCCAAATGATTCAGGATGATGTGTCAATTACAGCAGGAAATGATGATCTGATTGTAGAATATGGCTACAGAGAATACATCAAAGTTGGTACTGCCTCTACCTGACATCAGTATGTCAAACAAAAGATGAGGGAACTAGCAAGACTACTTTTAGAGTTGAGGAAGCAGAGTAAAGAAGACTCTTGTTTAAGGGATTTTATTCATCCTACAAAATTTGATGCTGTAATCGAAGCTGCACAAATGAAGCTGGAAAACTATCTCTAGCGTTGATGTTGGGACATGCCTTGAAAAAGCGTGCTGCAATCTGTATAACTGATGCCATAAAGAGTGAAAATTCTAATATGGAAATAGCATATACAAGGTTCCTCAAGTTGTGTGAGATGCAGTGGGCTCAAAAAATTAGTTCTCATGCACTAAGCTCAAAGCTAGAACAAAAGAGAAACAAACGAAACGATCTACCATTAGTGGAAGATGTTGTAAGGATGAACAAATATCTGAAAAAAGCAGCACAATTATGAAAATCTTAAAGAAAACACCTGTAAAACGTCATGGAAGAAGCTAAGTGAAGTCACCCTCATACAGTTAATTATCTTCAATCGTCAAAGAAGTGGCGAGATGGAACGTATAACAATTACAGATTTCAGGGAATCTCGTGGAGCAAACATGGAAGAAGCATGTCATTTGTCGGATTGGGAGAAAGCCCTATGTCAGTTGTTTGAACGAGTTGAAATAAGAGGAAAAAGAGGTAGAAATGTTCCGGTCATTCTGACACACCATGTGAAAAATCAAGTCACATTGCTTATGGATAAGAGAGAGTCGGTTGGTGTTCTGAAAACCAATCTGTATGTGTTTGCCTGTCTCCAGGATTTAGAGAATCCAATACGTGCTACCATGTGCTTGAACAAATATGCACAGAAATGTGGGCGTGACATATTACCAGACGACACATCACCGGATGGAATCAGTCGCCAGTTAGCCAAGTCTCAAGTACCACGGTGTGACATATTACCAGACTGCACATCACAAAGAAAGCTATTTAATGAAATGTCTAGAAATAAAAGTTATGGTGAGGATTATGATGATCATGGAGCCTCTACATCTGAATCGTCGGATTGTGAGTCAGAGGTGTTTAACATTACACCCCAATTTCAGTCATTAAGCATTGGAAAAGATGTTGAAGAAAACAAATGTTCAAGTAATGTATGTGCTGTTTTGAAACCTGATACTTCATCATCCTCTCAAAAATAAGGCAACTGTATCTGAAACTTCATCTGTGTTGGTTCTTACAGCAAATAACACAAAGAAAAAAGGAAATGGGACAAATACCAGTATTGTGTGTACTGTATGAAGCCAGTTGCAAAGTTACCTAGGCATTTTGAAAGCAAGCATAGTGAAGAACCAGATGTAGCTCATGTGTTGAGTTTCAAATACAGAAGCGCTAAAAGAAAATTGCTGTGGCAAAAGCTAACAAACAAAGGAAATCATGCACATAATGTGGAAGTACTCAAGGCTAGAAAGGGTTTTTTAATTCCCTTTAAAAGACCATCATATCATATAGCTGCAACTGAATATGTTCCCTGTCCAGCCTGTTTAGGATATTTCATCCGAACTGAATTATGGAAACATCACAAATCATGTACAGCCATATTCTGAGTCAGTATTGTTCGTAAAAAACATTTGTTAATGGAGCAGCGTTCAAGTGACGATCAGTAACAATCTCAGCTAACGGGCTACTAATTTCATCGGATAATGTGTGGTCTGACGATATGTCACACTGTGGTACTTGACACTGGATTGACTGAGTGGTGATTCCATCAGGTGTTGTGTGGTTGGTATTACATCACATCCTGGTACTTGAGACTTGGCTAACTGACAACTGATTCCATCCGGTGAAATGCAGTCTGGTAATATGTCAGAACCAGGTACCTGAGACTTGGCTAACTGACAACTGATTCCATCCGGTGATGTGCGGTCTGGTATTGTGTCAGACCCAAATACCCGAGACTTGGCTACCTGACAACTGATTCCATCCGGTGATGTGTCGTCTGGTAATATGTCACACCCTGGTACTAGAGGCTTGCTTAACTGACAACTGATTCCATCCGGTGATGTGCGATCTGGTAATATGTCACACCCTAGTACTTGAGACTTGGCTAACTGACAACTGATTCCATCCGGTGATGTGTGGTCTGATAATATCTCACACCCTGGTACATGAGACTTGGCTAACTGACAACTGATTCCATCTGGTGATGTGTGGTCTGGTAATATGTCACACCCTGATACTTGAGAATTGGCTAACTGACAACTGATTCCGTCCTGTGACGTGCAGTCTGGTAATATGTCACACCTTGGTACTTGAGGCTTGGTTAACTGACAACTGATTCCATCAGGTGATGTGTGGTCTGGTAATATGTCACACCCTGGTACTTGAGACTTGGCTAACTGACAACTGATTCCGTCCTGTGATGTGCAGTCTGGTAATATGTCACACCTTGGTATTTGAGGCTTGGCTACCTGACAACTGATTTCATCCGTTAATGTGCGGTCTGGTAATATGTCACACCCTGGTACATGAGACTTGGCTAACTGACAACTGATTCCATCCGGTGATGTGCGGTCTGGTATTGTGTCAGACCCAAGTACCTGAGACTTGGCTACCTGACAACTGATTCCATCCGGTGATGTGTGGTCTGGTAATATGTCACACCCTGGTACTTGAGACTTGCTTAACTGACAACTGATTCCGTCCTGTGATGTGCAGTCTGGTAATACGTCACACTCTGGAACTTGAGACTTGGCTAACTGACAACTGATTCCATCTGGTGACGTGTGGTCTGGTAATATGTCGCACCCTGGTACTTGAGACTTGGCTAACAGACAACTGATTTCATCAGATGATGTGCGTTCTGGTAATACGTGACACCCTGGTACATGCTGGTATGCCATGTGTTTGTTGCAAGTTTAATATCTACAAAAGCAATACAAATAGAAGAAGACAAAGATTTTAGAGCAATAAATATTTATATTTAATCTCACTCAACAGCATACAAGAAAATCAAGTCATTGGAAATAGCACAGCTATTTCACGTTACTTTTTCAACATAATGTTTTAAATACCATTATATGTGAAAAATGCATATACCATGTAGTAAACAAAATCTGTTCATGTATGAGCGAGATTCAGTTCCATATATATGGAAATGTACAACATTAAGTTTGATGCTTATGTGATGTTTGAAGCATATTCAAGCATGTCAGCGATCTGGTAAAGAATTCATAAAAAATGGCTACCAGTAAACAATTTTTTACCAAAACAAGTCATTTCATGATATGACAAGAGTCATCCTTATTTTAACAGTAAACATAACTGAAATTAGTCAGCCACTTTGAATCAGAGCATGAAAGAAATGACATAGGAATAGTAGTTTGATTGCCATCAATCAATATATGTCAGAGGCATACTTTATAACAGCATTCCACCATTCTGAATCAGATCCATCCTGGTCAATTAATGTCAGATACAGCTCTGAAACCACATTCATTACAACAAAATTCCCCCAACCCCCACCCCACATTCAAAACTAACAACAAAATGACCACCAGTCAGCCATTTTGAATCCAGTCTGAGAAACAAAATTACTTGCAAACGTTCAATGTACATGTATGTATTAAGTTCACACAAGATCTATCCATACATGACCAAGGTCTGGAACCGGAATGGCATTGTTCTCCCCAAAAAAGGTGACAGGCATAATGCAAAAATTTTTCTTGTTTTGAATACTTAACCAGCTGCGAAAATTTACTAATGGACACGTGGGATAAAATTAGGTCAGCTTTTCTATAACATATTTCAAAAGCCCTACAAGCCCTACTACCGGTACATTGTTTACAAGTCATTGAAAATGACACAGTCCCCATTAAATTTTTGAAAGTTCTTTTTGTGCTCATCATATTAAAGCAGAGGGGTTGTCGCGAGCGTGTCCTTGAAACTTGAGTTCCAAGTGGCGTATACAACAGATTGTCTATTTACCGTACTCGACCGCATTAGCGCCTATGCCCGAGCAAGCGCCCACCCCCCACTTTTGCGCAATTTTTATATTTGGGGTCACATTCGGCAAAGCGCCCACCCCTTCAAAATGCAACTAATTTAAAACTTGGTCTTGCGTAACGAATCTTGGTAATCGTTTTTATATGATACAGCGTGGACATCGACCGCTGTGAACATGTTGTGGATGCGTAGAACACGGTAACCGTGCGTAAACTACGCTTCGACAATGACCTGTTAATACAAGTAAAATGCGATACATATTTCATGCCATATTCAGTCTAATTCTCAAAAATGGCTAGTTACTAGTTTTTTGGAAAAACCATGTCGTTTATTCGCTGAAATCAATTCCAACAGATCGTACTTCGACATCGATTATTCACTTCCGCATTGCGTTACCGGAAAGTCTTCGGGAATTTGCGTCAGTACAACACAGCATTCTGATTAGTTAATAACCAACTTTGACCCATTAGGTCAAACGACGCTGCTGTAGGTCAAATCTGCAATTGCATCATGGCGGAAAGTGATTTTCATCGAGAGTTTGCGTACGATCCAACAACTTCGTCAGTGGAAATAATATGACAATTTTGACTTCGACTGTGTTCCAAAAGACTCAAATGTTTTTAATTCCGTAAATTATGGTGGTACGTAATTAATATTGTAATAAAATGTGCATATTTTTTGTGATCATTTCTGTTTCTTCATTGTGAAAATCAATGACGACGCAAATTAATTTAGTAATTTGATTTTCCCTCAAAGACGTAATCTGTCACTTGATGAATCAAAATTTTCATTTGCACTCTTTTTCGAGGGGGGTGCTCGGGTAAGCGCCCACCCCTACAAAATCGTGATTTTCTGAGTTGAGGCCTCTGGGCGCTAACCCGGTCGAGTACGGTACATCAAAACACGTGTTCTGTGTAGTAGTAATATGGCCAAAAATAAAAACAGCCATTATTCGGCCATCTTTGATCTGATTATGAAACACACTGATATGTATGATGTATGTGCCAAATATGAATGAAAATAGTACATAAATTGTGGAAATATCAATAGTAGTAAGGCCAAAAAGTCAGATGGCTGTCAATCAGATTTTGAAACAAATTGTCATGGACATGCATCCTAACATGTATAAAGTACATGTATGTGCCAAATTTGAATGAAAACTGACAGAGCACGTCCAAGATACCGCATAAAAAAAAAAAAAAGATACCGACCATCTTAGATCCAATTACGAAAAAAATCGGCATGGACATGTAACCTAACATGTATAATCTATGTACCAAGTTTGAATGGCAACTGACAAAGCATATCAAAAATACAACATTTTCAAAAAACAAGATGGCTGCCAGTTGGCCATTTTGAATCGAATCGCTAAACCACTGCATGTGCGTATCTCCCACATAAGGCACAAGGCACATGCAAAGAATGAACAGAATCGGTCTACAGGATTCTGAAATATGACTCAGGACAGACTGACTGACGCACGGACGGACGGACGAACGGACAGACTCAGGAACTCACAGACGGTCAGGGACATGTATCCTAACATGTATGATCTATGTACTAAATTTGAATGAAAACTGACAAAGCATGTCAAAAATACAACATTTTCAAAAAACAAGATGGCTGCCAGTCGGCCATTTTGAATCGAATCACTAAACCACTGCATGTGCATATGTGCCACATAAAGTACTAGGCACATGCAAAGAATGAACGGAATCGGTCCAAGGGATTCTGAGATACGACTCTGGACGAACGCACGGACTTCGTTAGAACGGGGACTAAAATACACTCCAAATTACAGCATGTTGTAAATTAAAAAAAAAACTGAAATGTTTGTCCCATTACCATCTCTGGGGAGAATTTTGCCATTCATGACCTAATACTCCCTTTCTGAATACAACTTCTCAACTTTGTGATCTTAGAATGACGATTTAACAACTCCTGTGTCTTATCAGTAACATTCACTTCAGTCTTGTATATTGACATAGTTTCTAGCTTGCAATCATGATATCCCAATTCCAAACTGGGCTGTTGTTGTAACCCAATAATCATTTGTCTTGAAAAAACCAGTTTAGCTTTGCTGATGACATTAGATACTAGCAGGATCTTTTGAATATTTGGGGCAATACGCAGTTTTCTGAATGAGAGCCGATTTCTATCTGAAGCAATTTTTTCAACTGATATACTGATTATCCTTTGTGCATCAGTTGTATCCATGTTTCTTTTTGAATACTGTAAAGGGATTAAAGGTACATGCTCAGTGAATGGTGGCCCAAAAAACTTGTTTGCTAAAAATATGTTAAAGATTGGGGGGGGGGGTCTCTCTCATGGGTAAACGGGCATTAACAATTGACTTCTCTGGCCAATGAAAACTCATATTTGGATCAAATGTAGCTAATTAATTAATTAATGCTTCAAATCGTATGGCACATTGTTCATTCATAAATGCAACTTGAACTGTGACCTCTTGTTATATGATTTGAATACTCAGATCTTTGTTATGATTTTAGCAAATTAAATGTAATATTTTATATCATGGAAATTGAAGTCAGCTTATTGAAACACGACTCGAATGACAGAATCATGTTCGGTTGTATTATCCACAGCCATTTGCCAGTGTACCACACCCACATGCTCAACCATTTTTAGCACTGAAGTAGGGAAATTCATAAATTTTCCGGGTTTGCTATTGGATTTTTTTTTTCAACACTTCAAGGTAATAAATGCATAGTTGAAATGAACCAATACATTGATTTTAATGACTGTTTCACCAAGACAACTTAAATTTTTTTTTGGTTTAGCAATGAAAAATCAGAATATATATATAATAAATAGTACCTAAATAATTATGGTTCTCAGTCGTCACATTGTTGTACATTATTCCCAGGAATTTTAGTCCAGGTTTGTCCTGTTTTAGCTGATCTTGCTGAATGATAGATATCGGTTTTGACTGTCCAAAACTCAGTATGGGCAAACTAATAGCGAACAACATTCCAAACAATAGGCATTTTCAAACCATTAAAAATATTTTTCTGGATATATCTACTGACATACTGCCATACCATACACATGCAAAATTAACAAATACATGTAGCGAGAGCAAGGTCAGGATGTATTTTAGAAAATTAGAAATATTTCACTCAGTCCATATTCTTTTTCATGGGGAAAACAGGAATAATTATACAAATCTTGAACACATCATGACAAGTCAACGATCAGAAGAAAAAATATCACACCAATGGACTTTGCAAACCAGACAATCCTACTGTACTTGTGTTTGTGGTAGTACATGTGCAAGTGTATGTGCAATTTCGAATGGAATCAGTTAAAGGAATGATGTGAACAAATATTACCTATTTCAGACTTTCACCAACTTCTCAACTGGAAATTGTATATAAATATATTTATAAGGCATATGCTGTTATAACATTATTATGAAAATAAGCATTATCTTACCTTATGCTCCCATGGTAATTTGACTGGTCCATAATCATATAATATTTCCTCATTGACGTCAATGTCTTTTACAGCAAATAGTGCCAGGTATGGCTGTCCTTTTCATTCTTGCATTTGGAAATTTTCTTTCATGGTTTACTAGCCGCCCATATTTAGGTCCATTACCAGGTTCATTAGTAGAATCGATACTGCAACATTGGCAAAATATAGCTTTTGAAAAATATATAGCAAGGTAGATTTTTTTTATGGACTAAGAGTTAAAAGATTATTTTTACTGTCACAATCATTCATTTGATACAGACTTAAGAATGACCAGCAATCCCAAGTTATTGATAATAGTAAATTGCATACAGTCATATATGGTCATCCACTACATTAAAAGAAATAAATGAAGAAATATTCTTTGTGGCTAACATGGCAAAGTTGTTAAAGCTTTACTATTACATAAAATAAGAATTTGATATTTGTTACAAATATTGGTAGATGGGGTTACTGGCCTTATTTGTTCATGTAATTTATTGGTGATAGTAGGTATGAATTAAAAAAAACACCACATGTGTTGTGTTTGAGTTTGAATAATTTCTGTGGCTGTGGTACAGGGTCACATAGTAGTCACAACACAGACATGTACACAGTACTATGGGATAGGCTAATATTAAATGCAGTTTAAATGAGTTTCATATGAAAAGATTGTAAAGATGTGGACACTAACCAATATGTCTTATCCTTGAATTTAAAAAAAGTAACGGAATACACTGCCATCAGAAGACTCTTCACGAATCTCTCCCTCCGACCCACTAATAAGTTCACCATCGTATTGCAATAAGAAATCTCTTTTCTTGAATTGCTTTCCAGCAAAAACACCTCTACCTGGAATAAAATAAACCATAAATGATAAACTAGTCATTACACTTGTGACTTGGATATATTTCGAAATACAAGTTAACATGAAGCAGTGATGTGGCCGTTCAGTTATTTAGGACATTGAGCACCGTGGTAAACGGCAAACAGTCAGATTAAATATATTCTCATCTGAGGGACATCAAAGAATCGTACAACGAACAGCTGAAATACTTGCTGATTATCGCTAAAAACTATAAACAAACGTCTTTTTCAATATACTGAGATCTGAATGCACAAATCTAACGCAGACTGAAGTAAATTTCGATTCCACTGCCATGGTTTGAACGGCACAGTGTCTTCGAAAAACGTGCTGTCAGTCTTTGGTTTAGAATATAATGTGTTGTCAACTGACAGGAAATTGATTGCATATTATTAATCGCGCCGAACTGAGCACAACAAATTTGTTAATTCTTTACATTATTACCTTCCTGAATAACTCCATTCACAGCATATCAAAAATTCACGGCCGATCAGAACAAAACTGCCATTTTTATTGGGACCCCCTAAGCTCTTAAGACCAAAGACTCCCTAAGTTTTATTATAGAATTTTGTATTTGGAAACTGGTGTAATATCAGTGTTCTTACGGCTAATCTCATTTTTGTGTCTAAACAATAAATCACAGTTATTTTTTTTTTAGCATGCACTTTCATTGCCGCCAGATATTAATGCGTACTGCCGAAATACAAAAACAAAACAACGAGAACGCGTACAAAATAAAAAAATAATTAGATAAAAAAAATATTGTCACTCAGTTTGAAATTATTTTACAGTAAGTGCATTCTACTATAAAAGTGTTCTGTTTAGATTACTAGTATTCGATATGGTAACACCTACGCGCTTGGTCCCAGCATTTAGCACATTGTCGCTGAAGACAGACAACAAATAGAAACAGTAAAGTGAACAGTGGAACGTCATACCTTTCCATAGCACAATCGTCTCATAAAATCCTGGCTGGTCAGTTTGTTTGGCTATATAATGTTCTGCCACTTTTATTTGATCTTCTTTAGAAGAGAGCAGTCGATGTGACCGTCGTGTGCTTCGAGTGCCCGCCATGCTTAACTTGTTGGCCTTTTCTCCATGCCCATATTATGCGCACGTCCACGCGAGTAGTAACATTTCTTCGCTTTCACAAACGTTTTCCATTTTACATTGAAAGACAAGTACTAGAACCATGTGTTCCCCAATATTCTCGCTTTCGCGGTCTGAGCACCATTTTACCCGCAAAAAAAATAATTCCTCGGAAAACATTAAAGTCCTCGCTTGCGCAATTCTTTGCATTTAACGTGAGTGCTACGTCTTACAGCCGAATTCATGAAAGTTGGACGCACGACATACTTTTGTAACATGTTTACTAAAAAACGCGTTCAGACAGCGCCACATTCAGACACAGTACAAACTAAACAAATGTGAAGTATGGTAATACAATACCATGATGCCAATGTACTCATTAGAAATACTTCATTCACAAAGAAAGATTTTAGTTTTGACAGGTAAATGAACAAACGTCCAGTCCTTGAGGAAGGCGAAATAAGATATCGCATTTTTAATAACTGACTAAATGGAGTAGCTCCAAATTACTTATGGCCAGAAAATGTCCCTAGGAGGGTCTGACCCAGTTTTCAAGAACGTTTCTTTCCTGTGTATTATTATCGAAACTAATTTAAAATACATGATTCATACTCATTTTGCTATATGATCTGAGGACTGTTTTGGAACCTGTCTCCGAGGACGTTTTCTTTTTTGTGTATTATAAAAACCGTATACAAATATATTGCAAGTGTATGATTCTTACTTATTTTGCTATATGATCTGAGGACTGTTTCTAGAACCTGTCTCCGAGGACGTTTCTTTTCTATGTATTATCAAAACCCTATACAAATTAATTGCAAGTGTATGGTTCATACTTATTTTGCTATATGATCTGAGGACTGTTTCTAGAACCTGTCTCCTAGGACGTTTCTTTTCTGTGTATTATAAAAACCGTATACAAATTAATTTTGCTATATGATCCGAGGACTGTTTCTAGAACCTGTCTCCAAGGACGTTTCTTTTCTGTGTATTATAAAAACCGTATACAAATTAATTGCAAGAGTATGATTCATACTTATTTTGCTATATGATCTGAGGACTGTTTCTAGAACCTGTCTCCGAGGACGTTTCTTTTCTGTGTATGATAAAAACCGTATACAAATTAATTGCAAGTGTATGATTCATACTTATTTTGCTATATGATCCGAGGACTGTTTCTAGAACCTGTCTCCGAGGACGTTTCTTTTCTATGTATTATAAAAACCGTGTTCAAATTAATTGCAAGTGTATGATTCATACTTATTTTGCTATATCATCTGAGGACTGTTTCTAGAACCTGTCTCCGAGGACGTTTCTTTTCTATGTTATAAAAACCGTCTACAAATTAATTGCAAGTGTATGATTCATACTTATTTTGCTATATGATCCGAGGACTGTTTCTAGAACCTGTCTCCGAGGACGTTTCTTTTCTATGTATTATAAAAACCGTGTTCAAATTAATTGCAAGTGTATGATTCATACTTATTTTGCTATATGATCTGAGGACTGTTTCTAGAACCTGTCTCCGAGGACGTTTCTTTTCTGTGTATTATAAAAACCGTATACAAATTAATTGCAAGAGTATGATTCATACTTATTTTGCTATATGATCTGAGGACTGTTTCTAGAACCTGTCTCCGAGGACGTTTCTTTTCTGTGTATTATAAAAACCGTATACAAATTAATTGCAAGTGTATGATTCATACTTATTTTGCTATATGATCTGAGGACTGTTTCTAGAACCTGTCTCCGAGGACGTTTCTTTTTTATATGTTATAAAAACCGTCTACAAATTAATTGCAAGTGTATGATTCATACTTATTTTGCTATATGATCCGAGGACTGTTCCTAGAACCTGTCTCCGAGGACGTTTCTTTTCTGTGTATTATAAAAACCGTATACAAATTAATTGCAAGTGTATGATTCATACTTATTTTGCTATATGATCCGAGGACTGTTTCTAGAACCTGTCTCCGAGGACGTTTCTTTTCTATGTATTATAAAAACCGTATACAAATTAATTGCAAGTGTATGATTCATACTTATTTTGCTATATGATCCGAGAACTGTTTCTAGAACCTGTCTCCGAGGACGTTTCTTTTCTATGTATTATAAAAACGGTATACAAATTAATTGCAAGTGTATGATTCATACTTATTTTGCTATATGATCCGAGGACTGTTTCTAGAACCTGTCTCCGAGGACGTTTCTTTTCTATGTATTATAAAAACCGTGTACAAATTCATTGCAAGTGTATGATTCATACTTATTTTGCTATATGATCTGAGAACTGTTTTTTAGAACCTGTCTCCGAGGACGTTTCTTTTTTGTGTATTATCAAAACCGTCTATGAACTAATTGCAAGTGTATGATTCATACATATTTTGCTATATGACCTGATTTAGGTTGAGAATTACTTGCCAAGTAACTGAAAAAAACGTACTCAAATAGTATAGAGTATCCGTGTTAGATATTTCTAAATGTATGCTCATTAAAACTTGTGCATTGGTACTCTTGTTTATACCTCTGTTTTCATTTTTCCTGATCACATTGAATTTATGTCCCAGTTATTTGGATTAAACATGTTTGTTTACGGGAAACACCGACATAGCGATATTTATAAATACTAATACGATTGTAACCGTGCCTGTTACATAACATATACTCTGCTTCCCCAAAATTGAATTAACTATCACGTATTAACTGATAGCAAAATACTGATATCCGCCGAAAAAGAATCTTTGACGCATGTGTACGAAGCTTCACCAAATGACAAATCCTACAGACGATGCAAGAGAAAATAAGTTAATGTCTATACTTAATAAAATATATAAGTAAAACAACTTCGCTCATGCAACATACTCCATGCAATTTTAGTCTTTATCGATTTTATGATTTTGGCGTTGTTTGTGGTGGCGGTGGTGGTAGAGACAGCCACATTTATTATTCCTTAAATTGGTCTTGGAAAAGCATATGGCGTTTGACAGTTCGACAAATCATGTACGATAAAAAAGTACAAACTGTTTCAACGAGGTTTATGTTTCTTCATGAAATCAATTGCAGTGGATATTTATACGGCATTTACTAAAGTAGTCTTGATAGGCATATAGCACCGTTAACCTTGGTCCTATTTCCGACAGTGTGGGCAGAATTCTTTCACACAAAAACGTTTCTATAAAGTAACTAACACAGCGCATCATAAAGGTCAATACTGTAAAAAAGATTCTTGGCAAGGAAAACTCTGAAATCACTATCAAAATATCAGCGTGATTGTTTATTTTCGTGTGAAATAATGCATGTTCAAGTTGTCAAAAATTTGCAAGATTATTTTTGTTAAATTGTTCAATGGACATACATTATATTTTCGAGTATTTTTAAGTTTAAGTTGTTAAGACGTTTATTAATACGACATATTTTGATATTGTCGCACTTGATTCTAAATTTTTTGCAGGGTTGTCTATTATTGAGTGTTTTTAGAATAGATCTGTTTTTATCTAACGTGTACTCCCAGTATGGGCAGACATCGCACTTCGTATTGTTCAAACCAAAATAAATCACAATGTGAATGCGCACATGAGTTATTAGAACAAAACAAAATTCAATATCGGGATTTTGTTCTGTTTATTACAATGTGTTATTTAGCTTCACACATGTCCTACTACCTTGCGTACAGTGATATCCCATTCGGAGTACTAGCATACAATTCATGGGGCTCAACAATTTGAACTTTAAGTATAGGTTATTATTAGCGGACTGTCTGACATGTCAATAGCATTTTTGATTTTCGATGCTTTTTGAGTACACACTGTGGTTACATGTTCTAATACTTTCTAACAAATGTAATGACAGTCGGCAGCAGAGATTATGCCTACTATCAAAATCGAAATATTTGTAGTTATAAAACGGCATGTTCAACGGGATAAAAAATTGATGAATAAGATAGAGTTGTTACGTGCCCAATTCTAATATTCAAAAGAAAGAACAAAAAAGGAAAGAACTCGGCTACACTTCAGTTAAACATTATCAACGACCACGGCACTACATCGCCTGCTTCAGCAGTTGAGCGGATGTTCTTAAAATACGGCAAATATATTACAAAATAACTAATTAAGACAAAACCAATTAATCCTATTCAAATTGCACACGTTGCTTTTTACGTGTCTAAATTATTATAAAACACGCAGTGCATCAGACCACAGTGATCAGACAGACCTTTTTATTCTCGACCATGTTCAATAGAGTTATCCATTTAAACAAATATCAGTCACATTATAGCCTGGTGGATTTAAAGGTTATTTGTGCCATGGCGGCTGTGTTGGGAGTTTTGTTACTGTAATTTCAGTTTATTCACCGCTTCGCGCAGTGAGATAACGTGATTGGCTATATTTGAATCTATGAATCTGAATATAGAAAATAAAATATATTGTAATATTGATCGGAATCTGTAGCACACCCACTGAGTGTAACATGTTATATATCAATGCACATTTCAAACATGACATGCAATTTTATCTTTTAATATTTTGCCTATTTTGTAGCAGCTGTCCCTCAGTTTGGGAAAGGTTGCTGGAAAACTAAACTGGGTAGCAAATAGCCGGCATAATTCGTGAGCAGGTGTCGCATGACACCGTGTACCCGCGGCCTAGCCACCCATGGTGGGGAAACATATTATACTTTCATTACAATTCATTTTAATCAATCTCGTCAGCGTTTTGAGTCACCTTTCCCGTAGAAACACGCCTCGTGATTGTCCTTGTAAAATGACTTGTCTTGGACAGCAGACAAATACACAAGTATGTACTTGGTCGTGTTCGCAGCGATTGATCCCTGGCCGATGCACGTGAAGAAACTGTATTCCATTCATGCCAAATATATATATATATATGTAGTCTTCAGAATAAAGTTCTACAGTCTTGATCTAATTTACGACAAAATACTGGCCAGGCCTGAAACTATGTTACTTGGCGTCAATGAAATTGTATCCCTAAGTTTCAGTGATAGTTCAAGTCTTCCAGCTTGAGGGACTGCTTGGTCCATTTTTGTATATTTAATTTGGATTCATGTACAACCGGCCCGACATCGTTTAAATACATTATCAGGCATCGTTCCAGTGAATTATCTCAAAATTCAAAATTTATATACACCATGATCGAACATGGTTTCCCTAAATTCGATGGATTTAATGCCATATTTGTATCTCAAAATTCACCACTTCCAGACAAGTGTATCGTATTTTTGAGTGAGTTATAAATATATAATTTGTCCAAATTTGCACAATATTCGGGTAAACATCCTGTTAAGGATTCTGATATAACAGGTGTAAGCTTCCTATCGTAAACAGTGCGTGTTTATCTAACGTCCATTGTCAGCATTGTGTTGATCGACGCCCGTCCTAAACTCAGTATGAAGAAACCAACGATATTCCAAACAAATACTAATAAATATTAACAAATACACAAAGAGGTGTAATATTAGGTTTTATTTTAGGCTTAGAAAATATTTTCTTTCACTCAGAATGGAACTGCCATTTAGCTTCATGGTCTTTCAGCTTGTCTTCGCCTCGGAGGAAAACAACAATACTTATACAAAACACATTGCGAAGACTCAATAATCAGGAAAGAAAACCCAGACAACCATGTCGTACTTGTGTCGAAATACATTTTGTATTTCACGTCAGAATATTGTTTAAAATAAAATATTCAGTCCAAGCCAAATCTAGGTCAAAGGGTCAGGTTGCGTGCATATAATTATATATAGTTAAAACAAAAAGTATTTGAACTTGTGTCAGCTGTTCAACATATATAGAAAACAGAAAAACAATGATAAGGCAATGTGAACCTCGGAATTTTTTTGTTAGTCCGAATGATATTTCGGGAATTGCGCGGTCGAAAAAAAGCGGAAATTGTTCGGTCGAATTCAGCAAGCGGTAGCAAAAGCGAGACAAAAAAGTGATTGGAAAACGGAAGTTTCGTTTAAATAGTTTTATTTTCCAAGTCAATATTCTATTTTACTAATACCATTTTTTCTAACGCAATGGCGAGGAAAAAAAAGCGTTGACAGACGAGGCAAACAAAATCTGCCACTCAGCGTCACACTCTGACACAGCAATTTTTTTTTTCACCATGAAACCCGTTCTGTTAGATTTCTTATCAGAGACACTTGAAGGATTAGCTTGTTTGTAAACTGTCAGCGTGTACAGTGGGACAGTAATGTTTGTCAGAGGATTATCCCTCGTTGTTCGTTTGCATAACAATGAAAACCCGAACCACGGTTACTTTTTTAGTAACCGTGCCCGAACGTTCCTGAAGTACGAACTCAAATGCCAGCAATTTTCTTCATTTTTCACGCTTGAAATTATTCATTATATCTGACACTCTTTATGAGTTCTATGATATCAGTGGTTAATGTGTTTGGCCATTTTAGTGCATATTTATAATAACGCAGCAAATTTCCAATGTTTTATTATCGAAAACTGTTTTTCGCGTTTTTCTTGAGTTGAAGTTTTGATTGAGTACGACTTATTGGGACCACCGCCAAATCAAGTGCCTTCGGACTAGGACATTCAAACTCGCAGTTAGCATTCAAAAGATAATGATGGTGTGCGAAATATTTCTGGGTTTTTTAGGAAAATGCTTTGTCACAGAATAATAGTATGTTAAAGGTGCCAAGTGTGGAGTAATTAGGGGACCAAAAACAAACCTGCGTAGAAATCGGAAGAATAGGTCTTTTGACTATGGAAGACGCATTTCAATAGACTTGATTACAGACAATGCCTTGCCCAAATTTCACCCGGAAATTCCCTCATTGTACTCTCGCAATCGCAGACTTGGTCATTTTTACAAAAAGTTTTGCCATTTTTGCAGTCACGTAGTAATTATGTAAACATTGACTCTCCAGATTGTGCCAACGTGTCCCTCTATACTTAGGCTTTTGAAATATATAAGCTAAATTACGGTTCTGAATGAGATAATAGACAGAGAATGCTTTAATCAGAAACGTCATCAAACCCTTCTCGCTACCTTAACACATTGTGTATCATGTTTTGGACAACAATGAGGCCTCTCATGTCCCCCGGGGTCCTCGGATCTCACTTAAAACTAGAATTGTGGTAATACCTTTGCTATATGCCATTAAAAGGTGGCGCACTAACCAGTGAGACGCGTTATAACTGTTGAATTGCGTGTATCTTTGAAATGTGTGTATCTGTCAAATTGGGGGCGCCCGAGGCTGAAATGGGCCTCCAACGAAAATGTGTAAATTTTTCACACTTTACGCGTTCTTCGAGGACGTGTCTCAGAATGGTGTCACGTGGTTAATAGGTCATTTGAAGCCATTCTATAGCACTTTAATCCGAGGACCCTGAAAATGTCCTCGCTAGCATTGAGACGTCCTCGGAGGCAGGTCAAATAACCTATCAACGTCCTCGAAGCATATAGTAATGCGAGCGCACACACACACACACACACACACACACACACACACACACACACACACACACACACACACACACACACACACACACACACACACACACACACACACACACACACACACACACACACAGGCTTTACAGGCTTGATATTTAATTACATAATATAATATTATTGTAGGTATACATGGGTTAGTAGAGTTTAGCAATCAGACCATTTCTTCAAGGACCTGCGTTTGACTATCATACTGAGGACCTCCTTTCTGAGGACGCGATTTTTTTTTCAGAGGACGTGGAAAATCTCGGGGGTGTCACTCCCACATGTGCAAAGTGTCACTTCACATGTCCTCGAACTGATATGAACAATAGCATAGCATTCACACATATAAGTGCAATTCACAAATGGCAGTTTAATTGTTATAGAGAATTGAAACTCGTACACTCAGTTACCAGCAAATGCGAGGCATGTCTTCTCTGTAACAAAAATCAGATCGAAAAAATGAAAAACAATTTGTGATGCCTTGCCCTGTCTATGCCCAGCACAAAAACATTCCATTTATGTATACAAAATATTCACAAATTTGCTTGAGCAATAAATCTCTGTGAATACCTTTAGTTTAATTTTTGTAAATCTGTTTTGAATTTAGACAGCAACACTTCCTAAATTTTTAATTTTTTTTTCTTTGTCATGTCACTTTTCATCTATCCATTCCAATGGATGTTAAGTAATTAAATGTATAAATAAAAATAGGTGTGGATATTTTTGTATATACAACATCATTCAATAACTTAGTGGTGCTGAAAATTGGGTAGGGAAGGTAGCTGCTCCCCTCTCGTTCTGCACAATTTTATTAGGGAAGCATTTCTTTTTAACATTTTTTGTACATAATGGCAATGTACATCTCCAGTAGGGGACAACACTGATAGTTGCATAAACTGCAACTGTAATTCAGAGCAATGAACTCGTATCAGTATTTATCTAGCATTGTTTCCAAATTTTGAATTCGCTAAAATGGAATGGGGTTGGAATCTGGTTGATACAACTTTCACACAGAATATCATCACGCTATTTTCTAATAACCAACTTTATTTGCAATAGTTTGAAGGAATACATATTCCTTTCTTACATTATGAGAAATGAGCAGAGATCAAAGTGTACTTGTTAATAGTATAGGCAGGAAGTTTTCCATAGTTGTGTTTTTTCTCAGCCACATGTGGCATTATGTATAGAAAATTTGTAAATATTTTTAGTATATTTTTTCGTTTCTGTTGGAATGCAATATCAAACAAAATGTTTATTCTTATTTTGAAACTTCCAGCATGAAAAGGTGGTAATTTTCCATCCCAAATTTAGGTGAGATAGAGCATACGGTACTCCAAAATTTAAACAAGACCATGTTGTGGATGACCACAGATAACTATGGTAGTGGAAGGAATAAACCTGTTTGGAACTCAAGTACACCTAAGATCAAATGCACAAAATGATCATTGTAAATGATCTAAATGCTTATGCCCATAAACTTAAAGGGTGGTGGTCGGCGCAGCGGGTGTTTGAATTACACGTAAACAATGTATTTCACACGCATTGTGTGCATCGGTACAAGTCCATTATCAACCAGGCCATGGCGCAACGACCACCTTGCTTTAGGATTTATTTAATGAAAAACAAAATATATGGAGGTAGAAATACATGAAAATATTAATTAATCATAACAAAGAACACAGGAACTCCATTAATGGAACCATGAATTCAGTCACTTATTTCAGATTGAGCTCAATTCAATAACATTTACATTTCTAGAATCCAATTATGTTTTTATAATTCATCCTAAGTAACAAATGATGTACACAGAATATCTCAAACTTGCTATTGGCTTTTGGAGCAAAGCATGATTTTGATTGACATGATTACCATAAGACCAATCAGTGTAACATGTTTTTTAGAATGTAGGACAAGTGCACATGTAGAATACTACTGAGTAGCAGAGATAGGTTTGTTTCACCTGATCACACATTCAGTTCAGTATAAAGACATAAATTTTTTGTGACCACTGTAGTTAAAATGACAATAGCTGCAACTATCGATATTTTCATTTTAATAAAACATTTCCTGCAGACACTGAAAGCATAGCATAAACGGACATTGTACATTAAATCATTGTCAGTGAAATAAGGGGGGGGGGGCACGGTTGCGTTATGGTCTCCATCTATTGAATTCCAGTTTTAATGAAAAATTACAGTATAACTTACTGAAGGCCCTGGGTCAAATACGTTCCCAGCTTGAAAGGCTGACCGATCTCCACGCAATTATGTCTAAAACAGTATTTTGGTAATCTTTATGTAGGTATATTTAAACAAAAATTTTCAAAATCTATTGTCGCTTTAAGAACCTGTCACTGTTTCTATATTAATGAAATTAATGAAGGTATGACCCAACTGCAAAGGTTACAACAACTTGCATAGATTTGACCACAATATCTGACAGTGTGAGATTCATTGCAATAACAATGAAGTGGCCTTAAGGTATAGATGCATGTTCGTGGGCACTTTGAGTGAATTATTTTTTTTTTTGCTTTTTCTTACCCAGACAGTCTTGGCTAGATAATGTTAAAATTTTGGAGCATTGTCAATGCTGAAACACTCAAAAAAACGATTTTAAAATAGAGGGAACCGAGGCATGTGATTAAATGTCCTGAAGTTTGTTTACGTTGCTTACAGTTGTAAATGATAAGTAAACAGTTTCACCCTTATCTCGCAACATGTCAACAACTTCTAGCCTGGCATATTGTTATATTACTAAATATTTTTGTTTTCACACATTTTTTTTCTCCCAAGGTATTTTAAAACTGAAGTATACAAAGTAAACATTTTTCGTTTTGCTGTAGAGATCACCCTGATGATAGCATTGCAATGCAATGGATAAACACCATTGCTGTGCTGTATCGATAACTTTTCAATGGCATGCTCGTAAAATGCTCGGTTAATTAAAAATAAAAATATACCCTGGAAATTACAGAAAAATTGCCAACAAGATTCTGTTTTTAAGCACCACGGAAAAATGAAGCACTCTGTGATGCCATCTTGGTTACCTCAATCGGAAACCCCCTTGTCAGCTAGCATGCACCTGTAGCGATGTCGAAAAGTACGTTGTATGTATGCTCTGCAACCTCTGGTACTAAGGCACTCTATAAATCAGGTACTTCCAGAGGTCAGGGTTCGTTTAATTTTTATCGACCCATCTCATCTTTAGTTGAATGAAACCTGTCTCGATTTACAATATTTTCCCTCCCATTTAGATTTTTTCTCACAGGCAGTTGACCAATTGAGTAGTAAAAACTGCAAATAGCCGTTGTGTAGCAAAATATTACGGCCCATTTCAAACTGGTCGTCTAACTTTGCATGGTCCATTTCACTGGAGATCACGAAAAACTGAGTCATACAATGTATTTTTTTTAAGGTTTGAGGGAAAGTAAATTTAGACTCAATCCGCAATGTTTATATAACTGTATGAATATCTCATCAGCTTTACGTGATCCATTGTGCCCCTCCCTCAGTGGAAATGATAACACGACACCGTGACAGTTTTCGCGCAAGGTGTTGACTCTGCAGACAATTTTACGTCCGTTTCGCTTGAATTGTAAATATTTTTATTTTATTTTTTATCTGACGATTGAACATCAGCAAGCATCGATGTATGATGGATTTTGGCATGTCGTTGTGATGCAATAGCCATTTTTGTAGACGATTAACGTCACTTTCATAAAACAGGCATTATCTCCGTTCGTGTTTTCTGGTTAGTCACAGAGATTGGAAATTAATTAGCTTCCACAGTTTTTGTCAGTTTGTCTTGAAATTCTCACACTATTTTGACAACAACCTATTATTGTTTTGAAAAAAGTTAAATATAGTGCATAATATGGAGATCCCGTCATTACTTTTTTCACCATGTTTCTTTTTGATTATTTATGTATGTAGCCTTGCCTAATCTTGCTAAACATTCAAAAAAGAGAATGTTTGTACCTGTTTTCTATAATTTAAAATCGTCTTTTGAGTATGTTCCACTATTCACAATACTGCGAAATTTTAACAATCTATAGCCAAGACTTTGGATAAAAAAAAGCAAAAAAAAAACAAAATTCACTCCCAAGTGCCCAAGAACCTGTATCTATACCTTAAATCATAATCCTGCTGGAACGAATCCCTTTCTATAAAAAGAGTTTAATACTACCATGGCCGAGCACCTGATGAGGTGAGATGTAGAATCAGGTGTGGTAGCAAATATGAACTGGCGGCTCTTTAGCAGTTCTTTACAGTTTGATGTATACCACATTATTATATAACATCTGGCAGCAAAAATAACAGAATTCATTTATCCTTCCGTCTCTTATGTACCGTAATCAAATTACGAACACAATCTTTTACATTTTTCCAGGACCTATGGCACAAAACTGGATTCTGTTGTAAACAACTACTGCAAGCAGCCTTTCCAGGCACGTGTAGAAGTCTAATATCTTGCGAAAAATAATTTTTAACAGCCATCTTTTCTTCAACACTCCATATCTTATATTCTGCACCTAACACAAAAAGAAAATATCAAGTAAATCTACTGTTACAAAGTAACAAGGTAAATAGACAGCCGCAAATCAAAATCTGTTGCTGCAAAATTGTTTAGATTTTCAAAAAGAAGTTGTTTGAAATAATAGTTGAAAAATTGCCATCACTCAAAATCAAAACAAGGTGTATATAAGTAATATCCTATGAGTAATTTCAAATTAAATGACATTTTCTTATGTTGATTTTTTATGGTTTTGTAAATGACCACCAGTCAGTCAAACATAACAAAAACAAATCAACATGGATATGTAATAAATGATGTAATGCAATTTTAAAGTAAACCTTATATTTAATTATATTATAGCATTATCAATATCAGTGGATTTTATGATGTCAATGCAGCAGATTATTCGCAATAATGTATCCCATTATTGATCCCTGTACCATGGATTTGATTACAATGTAGTTTTCGAAAACGAATAAAGGAGAAACTATTTAAGAAGAGAAATTGCAAGCATCCTCGTTAGCTCTCTACGTTAAAGCACGCTCGGTTGAAGCATTTCATCTAGTAGGCATGCTTTTAGATTCCACGACTGATGCCGCTGTCATGTCCCTAATCGTGTCAATGAACTAAGGTTAACCCGGGGTGATTCATCCAAGCAGATGCTGCTATGTTTACAGAGTGTGAGTACAGAAAAATGAATAGTAGTACTACACTTATTTGTGAAACAAGATTGTTGTCAGGTGTCTTTTTTTAGTCCCCGTTCGAACGAAGTCCGAAAACGGGGACTATCATTTTGGGTTAGTTCCATCCGTCCGTCCGTCCGTCCATCCGTATGTATGTACGTCCGGAGCTATATCTCAAACACCAATTGACTGATTTCATTCAAACTTTACATGAAGACATAATATCTTACATATACGCGTCAAGTTACTTTATTATCGGAGCAAAAATGGCCGACTTGTGGCCATTTTGGATGTAAAATTTGCTATTTCTGATACCTAAACGTGTCTGCAGCAGTTTCTCGGAGATGACTGGGCCGATTTGGATCAAAGTTGGTATGATGATCATACATATTGGTTTGTAGTTGCACGTCATTTTTTTATCGTGATTCGAACAAATATGGCGGCCATCTTGTTTTTCATGGTACCCATGCTACTTTATCTTGAATGCAATGAATGTCTCTGTTTAAAGTTTGTACAAAGATAGTATACCAAGAGATACATCTGCACCAGCATGGTTTTTGTGATTCAATTCAATATGGCTGGCCGATGCCCAATTTTAATGTAAAAGCACTAAATCGTCATTTTCACATGTCCAAGGCTGTTTCTCAAAGATGACTGGGTCGATTTGTATTATGATGATCATACACATTTGGTTATATGTGCACGTCATACTTTTTTCGTGATTCAAACAAATATGACGGCCATTTTGTTTTTCATGGTACCCATGCCTACTTTCCTATGAATGCAATGAATATTTCTGTTTAAATTTTGTACAAAAACAGTATACCAATAGATACATCAACACGAACATTATTTTTGTAATTTGATTCAATATGATTGTCCAATTCTCATGTAAAAGCAATAAATCATATTTTTTTTACAAATCCATCTCCTATTAATGGTTTCAATCTAATCTCAATGACTTCATCAGCATCAAATTGATATGTCAAATCACAAAATTTTGGACGGGGACTGTGTCGTTAACAATGACTTGTTATTTATACAGCAAGATTAAAATCACTGTTTGTAGGATGGCTAACACCCACTAGCTTTCCAGCCATGTTCACTCACTCGCTACGCATTCGTTTGGCTTGAAGTATTCATCAAATCATGGGCCTCTCGTAGCATTTGAAAATAGCTATTACAGGACTGTAGCCAATAAAATCCACCTCAATGGTTTGAAAACACTTGCTGGATTGGGTAACAATACGACAACGTACATGTACCCATGGTACACACTCCTACGCACAGTCAATTCCGTCAGTCCATAGGCGGCGGTCTAGCATAGCATAGTGCAAGGTCGTGACGGACACCAAAAGTACTAGTCACTGTGTGCCGTTCACTCGGGCGACCACTACAATGCTACTCCACACCACACTGTAAATTATTTAATTACAAGAATATTTGATGGATAAAAACTAGTTTCTTTCTTAGTTTGCCATATGAGATTGTGAATACAATTTTCAGAAAGACATTTTAAATTGTTCAGATTCACAGGCCAGTGACTGCGAAATAGTTCTGTTCACTGTGGATTTTTCTCGAAATTTTCCATTTTTTAGTGGCAGCAAATCCACTGATATTGAAAATGCTTCAAAAAATAACAATAATAAATTCTTTGTCAACTCATAATGGAGTAAGCTTTCGTCCATTATGGGTTGGCGGGTCGTTCATTATTGTTTAAATAGACATCATAAAGTCATAGTCTATGAGGTGCAATACACATTGAAATTTTGGCAGCTAAAGACATACTGAAACAGTTCCATACCTTGAGGCATCTGTCTGCTTTTTTTCTTTACACTAGATGAAGTCTGAGTGAAAGAAACATCACTTTTGCCAGATGCCCTTCTTTTAGGATAAGCAAGCTCATGCTGAACTAAAAGGAAGAATCAGACAAGTAAAATGTAAATGAAAAAGAAAGAAGAAAAATGAATCCTGCAATTCATATATGTTAGTTATAAATTGAAATTCTGCCAGCTTCATGCATGCTGAACAATTTGAGCCAGAACGAATCAACACCCCATCATTGTAAGGATAGTAATATCTCCAGAAAGTGTATATATGAAGGGACTGCACATAATGATAAAAACGTATGTTACTTGATACAAAGCATGTTTCCAACTTACCAATCTGTCAAAATGTGGCACACTTACCTGGATGTGCTTGTTTAGCTTTCTTCAGTCTGAAGCAATGGTTCATTTGTGTTTGAGTTTTGCTCTTTAACACCTGCAAGAACAGCCAGCCATTTAATTCATGAAAGTCAATTATAAAAATTTGAAAACAGTGTATTTAAAAAAAAAAACAATATTGGCATACGATATGAACCCAAATGACACTAAATTACACATTATGATTTTAAAAGTTGTTTGCATTTCTGATTTTATTTACTTTCAAAATCACATATGAACTCAAGAAAAGTATATACTTAAAATTAAAAGGAAGAAATTCTGAATGTGGGTAACAAACATGAAAGCCAATACTATAAAGTTTAACACAAGAAAATCCAGTTATTTTTTCAAGAGAGAATGTCTTATTTACCTGATTCTGAGAGCCAACATACGATATCTTCTCTGAGTTCAAAAACTTTGTCCATTCCATGCAATAATTGTGTGTATTTTTCTTTTGCTAAATACTCTGCAAACTTAATCAAAGAAAGCTTAGAAAGAACTCCCATGTGCTGAGAGTATTGGAGACACATTAAATATAATTCGAAATTACTTAGCTGAAAACTAATTATGCAAATCAGAAAATTAATATGACCAGATTTGAGTGTAAAACTAATGAGGTCTGCGCAATGTAACAGACCCAAAAAATTATGAATTATTATGCTTATTAGGGAATTAATATGAACAGATTTTTACCCCAAACTAATTAGGTTTGTACATTGTCCTAGAGCATCTTTGTACTAAGTTTCATTGAAATGGAATAATTAACACCGCGAAAACTCCAAAATTTCGACCCCTCTAAAAATTTGACCGCCTATTTATTTGCCGGGTTTCGGTGTTTTATTTACCTCCAAATTTTCGACTCCACTAAAAATTGCCGACTCATTCTTATTCGAAAATTGCGACCAGTTTTAGTTTTCCCCCAAACGAAAAAAAAAACGATGTGAGCGTTCAAACGGGACCTTCCTCAAAGGCATGAATCCGGGTTTCTGATTGACTGAGAGATTTTTATTTTATTGGTAACGAAAATATATTCTAAATAAACGAAGTTTCAAATAAAAACGAACACAAAAATCTCGGCATGCTGCGTTTCTGAATTGTTGATTATTACTGTACTCAGTAGTGATTATAATAATGTACACAAAATAAATTTGTTGAATGGTTATGAAATACAAATAAAAGTCAACTTAGTTTCATCGTAAGCGAATGATTCCAGTCTCGTATAAACGTTTGATGCTGTAGGATATCCGCCATGTTCTCTTAGGTCAAATAGGTCAAATCGCTAATTAACCAATCAAAAAGCTGGATGATGCGAAAACGGCATGATTTTTTTTAAATAAAAAAATTAGTTGTTTTTAAACAAGCAGCCTCTCGGCTGAGATAGCTCCGCTGTTAGCAATGCACATTTCAATTAAAGAACAGAAGATATCATTAGAAAATGAACAATATGCATAGTATCAATGCTATGGGACTTGCTGTTTTCAACAAGAATTCAAAAATATAATTTTTCACCATAAACGATTGTGGTTTTTAACAAGAAGTCGAAAATATCACTTTTTACAAAAATGACAAAAATATTCATCAAAATTAGAGAATTGAAGATATCATCATGAAATGAACAAATTTGAGAGTGGTCCACATGTAGTACATATATATGTAATATCAAAGCAATTGGACTTGCGCTTTTTAACAAGAAGTTGAAAATATCACTTTTTACCAAAAATGACAAAAATATTCACCAAAATTAGAAAATTAAAGATATCATTACAAAATGAACAACTCTGAGAGAGGTCCACATGTAGTACCTATATATGTAATATCAAAGCAATTGGACTTGCGGTTTTTAACAAGAAGTTTAAAATATCACTTTTTACCAAAAATGACAAAAATATTCACCAAAATTAGAGAATTAAAGATATCATTACAAAATGAACAAATCTGAGAGAGGACCACATGTAGTATCTATATACGTAATATCAAAGCAATTGGACTTGCGGTTTTTAACAAGAAGTCGAAAATATAATTTTTTACCAAAAATGACAAAAATATTCACCAAAATTAGAGAATTGATGATATCATTACAAAATGAACAAATCTGAGAGAGGTCCACATGTAGTACCTATATATGTAATATCAAAGCAATTGGACTTGCGCTTTTTAACAAGAAGTTGAAAATATCACTTTACCAAAAATGACAAAAATATTCACCAAAATTAGAGAATTGAAGATATCATTACAAAATGAACAAATCTGAGAGAGGTCCACATGTAGTACCTATATATGTAATATCAAAGCAATTGGACTTGCGGTTTTTAACAAGAAGTCGAAAATTTAATTTTTTACCAAAAATAACAAAAATATTCACCAAAATTAGAAAATTGATGATATCATTACAAAATTAACAAGTCTGAGAGAGGTCCACATGTAGTACCTATATATGTAATATCAAAGCAATTGGACTTGCGGTTTTTAACAAGAAGTCGAAAATTTAATTTTTTACCAAAAATGACAAAAATATTCACCAAAATTAGAGAATTGAAGATATCATCATGAAATGAACAAATCTGAGAGAGGTCTACCCAAGGTACATATACACCAAGTATCAAAGCATTCAGGCTTGTAGTTTTCAAGAAGAAGTCGAAAAAGTAAAACATTGACACGGACGACGGACGACGGACGATATGATAAGCTCCGCTCGACAAAGTCGACAGCGGAGCTAAAAATAAACTGGTCATCTGAAGAATAATTTAACATTGTTCACAGTGATAACAGCTCATTCTCCAAAGGAAGCTTACCCGCTCACGCTAGTCACGATAAAAATCATACACGTGTACTCTTGAATAGACAGACGTCAATGACTACGGTAAAACTTAGACTCTATTTTAGCCGGCAGGATTGATTGAAATGTCCGAAAAATGACGCCAAAATACACCTTAAAAGTCCCATTTTATTTTCTTAAATCCCATTATATTTTTTAATCCAAGGGCGAATTTACGGCAGAATTTGGTCCCTCAAATCACAGGTACGGTGCTCAAATAAGGGACACGTGAGCTTTGATTCTAACCGGATACATTGCACTGGGTCGGGGAGATCGTTTGCTAAACTTCCATGTATCTTTTGTCCAATGGGTACCTGTACTTCGAACATTCACAAGTTTTCCTAGGTAGTGCGAGACAGCTTTGTCTTTTGACCTATTAGTTTTGTGCTGACCTCTTCTCCGCGTCTTGATGTTTTGTTTTGCTTGTCATAATACTCACTGATTGATGACTTTGTTTAGATTTTGAGTTACAACTCGGCCACGACCTTTGCTTTTACCGTGAAACATGAGGAAGTTTACGTCAATTGACGGACATTGCATTTTTTAAAAACTAATGAAGCACACTGTCTATCATCCCCATTTTTTTTTGCTGATTTCTATTCTGAAAAATTCGACCGTCCGAAAATGCACCTTAATTTTGACTCTAAAAACACGTCACATTTCTAACACAAATTATTTAAAACCAGTCGAAATTTTGGAGTTTTTACGGTACTTTAGATATCAGTGTGAAAGATTAAAATTGGTTAATTATGCAAATTAGGTAATTAATATGTACAGATTTTAACCCACAATTATTCAGGTCTATTGTCCTACAGCATCCATGTACATTCATTGATATGTGATGTATAGTACCTGAGATATCAGTGTGAAAGTTGGTTAATTATGCAAATTAGGTGATTAATATGCACAAATATTTACCGGAAACTAATTGGGTCTGCATAATTCTAGATTCATTGAAATATGATGATTAGTACTTTAGATATCAGTAGAAAAGCTGAAAATTAATTATGCAAATTAGGTAATTAATATGCACAATTATTTACCCTAAAACTAATCAGGTCTCTGCATAGTCCTAAAGGATCTATGTACCAAGTTTCATTGAAATGCGATGATTAGTACTTGAGATACCCGTGGAAAAGCTGAAAATTAACTAATTATGCAAATTAGGTGATTAATATGCACAAATATTTATCGAAAACAATCAATCTCTGCATAGTCCTTGAGTATGTAAGTACCAAGTTTCATTGAAATGTAATGCTAACTACTTATATCAAATGCTGAAAATTAATTAATTATGCAAATTAGGTAATTAATATGTACTGATATTACCATAAAAACTATCAGGTCTGTGCAGTGTCGTATGACATCTATGTACCAAGTTTCATTGAAATGTGATGATTAGTACTTGAGATATCAGTGGAAAAACCGAAAATTGACTAATCATTATGCAAATTAGGTAATTAGTATCCACGGATTATTACCAAAAACTAATCAAAACCTAGCATTAGTTCAGAGCATCTATGTACCAAGTTTCATCAAAATCCAATGAGTGGTTCTTTAGATATCAGTGGAACAGTCATAGAACAGCTAAAAATTAGCTAATTATCATGCAAATTAGGTAATTAACGAGCATGGATTTTTACCAAAACCTAATCAAATCTGCGCATTGGCCCAGAGCATCTATGCACCAAGTTTCATCAAAAACCAATGTATGGTTCTTGAGATAGCAGTGGAACAGTCGGACACACATACACACATACACACATACACACATACACACATACAGACACACTAACTGCAAAGACTCCCATTTTGTGCTTCGCACATGGGAGTCAAAAATTGATATACATGTAAATCATAGAACATGTATAAATAACTACATGCCCACATTATTTTTCATCCGCCAAAAAGGCTTTGACAAAATAAAAATTACAAATAGGCAAAGCAATGCAATTATTATTACTGGCAACAGAAAAATGATCATAGACATCAGAAAGTGAAAAACCTCACAAGATGAAACTAGACAGCAGTCAAAGAAATATGAAATGTCTATTTCCCTCATGCATGAGCCATTTATTTCAGCTCAAAACTTGTTTACCAAAATGTGTTAATGCATGTTAACTTGATGTTAGCTTTGCATTAGTGTAACATAATGTTAGCATATTCAGGGTTGTAAAGTTGATTCTTATTCAAAGTTTTTAAATATAATTAAAATAGTGTTTGAATCAAAAATATAATACATTTGAAAAGGTAAAACACAAATACAACTGTGCTCCAGAAAGATAGATATTTTATACTTTGCAGCCACATGTTTTTTCAGTAATCATGTTTGTCAAATAATGTATCTACTATCATCCAATCCTTGATCTGTACTAGACGAGTGGCAATAGAACTGCTTTGATATAATCTATAGATTTAACTTGCGTACAATCAAGTATCCGTAATAAATTGGCCATTCTTATTAATACATTCAAAGACTATTACTACTGTTATTTTTACGAGAAGTATTTTTGACAAGTGGAGATCGTTACTGAATTACCCTATAGAAACTTTATTGACATCGTCGCAATGTTGAATTACGACAATGGACACTATTTAATTTTCGTCCTATATAATGTGATAATAATAAACTATAATTCTCATTTCAAATATGGATTGATTTTGTACAGTCCTTGCGCAGAAAATTCAAAGGGAAGTCATGGACTGATGTTTCAATTCATCTGTAATAAATAATGCATCAAACACAGTAAACCACTGTTGGGTGACAGTGAATGTACCAACAGGGACTGCAAATCTAAATGTTGTCTTGGCGCTGGCATGAGGCCATGGCAAGCAATCAATCAGAGTTGTGAATTTGAATAGTTGTTTTGACAACTTTTTCCTATCCCTGATAAGTAGCATGTAATCTAGTAGTAGTAATCTAGACAACTTATTTTCATTCTGCTATATTTTATGCCCACTGTTTTTATCAACAAATATTTTTGTGAGTATTTCCATACAGTCACAGCCTACTGTTAATACAAAGCTTATATTCAATAATGTAGAGTTAGCAAGGTCATAACATGATTTTAACAAAGCATTAGCACATTAGGTAAGTAAGTATTTAGCTGTACTGTAATATCTATTTATATCTATTAAATTTCAACTGACACACGATGAGGTTTCCTGGCTGTAACACTAATACACATCAAAATATTCAAATGATTCAGGGATATATCCTTACCTTAATGACAAAAACTCCACAAGAGACACTTGCACTGCGTGGTCAATTGTTGATACTTTGTAATTTCCATCTTCTTCTTTGTTAACTGCAAATTTACTAAAAAAAAGTGAAATATTTCAATCAAAAACTGTTAGAAGAGTAAAAGAACAGTGGAGGACAAATTTTTAGCTTTCAGAAGTGACAGTATCCAATCACCATAAACTAAGGTGTTTTCATTGCCATAGTCCTGTTCAAATTATGTTAACCAGTAAGTAGCAGATGAATTTACTAATATGATTGCTGTAAAACAGACACAAAGTAGTAAGTGTATTTGCAGAAGTGAAAAGTTGCTACTTCAGCATTCATTAAAACCATGTACATGTTGATGCCATGCATGTACTAAACAATTTTGAATGGACGGATGAAAACAAAATATTGACCAGCCACGATGTGCATCACCCCCCCCCCCCCCCTTAAAAGGTAAAAGTTTGACTGAAATAAGTCCACACATGCCAAAAATGTGGTTCCAGCCATGAAAAATAGTTTGATTTTTAGATGCAAATTAACAACCAAAACTAATGACAGTCCATCTTTGACCACATCTTTATATGTACAATCATGTATGTCATGTACTATCCATGTACAAAAAATGAATTGAATTTCTTTAGGCCTGTTCCAGATGTGTGTCCTGAATACCATCCATCAAAATAAAAGTGGCCACCAGTTGGCTGTATTAGCTCAACAATGGCAGCAAACTTTGACAAAATAAAAATTACAACTCGGCAATGCAATGCAATTGTTATTACTGGTAACAGAAAAATGATCATAGACATCCGTGACACTGAAAAACTTCAGCACTGGTAAAATTTGAATGATGTTGGCCAAACTGCATCCAAAAACTGGCTCCCCAACATACTTGTACACATGTGTGCATAGATGGCCAGGACCTTAAGATTTTCCAAAGCTCATACAGGAATGGAAAAATTTAACTTACACATACATGTACCAAAATTGTACACACAGACCCAAGGCTTGAACATCCAATTTTAAGACCAAAAAATTACCTTATCAAGCCCTACAGACCAGAAACAGATTAGTACCAACAGTTGACTTATGGAAAACAATACATGTACATAATATAGACTAATACTCACTTCCAGTTCTGCTGAATTTGATTCATTTTCTCTTTGCTTTCCCCCAAAGAATTGAGATATAATATTTTGCGCTCCATTTGATTTACTTCCTGTCAAAACAATCATTAAAAAAAAGTGTTTTTATATCAGAAGCTTTATCATTAGAAGTATGTGTGTTTCATTTATTCTATTATTCAAAACAACAGAATATATGAATAAGTATATCTATACAGGCAAGTCACATTCAAGAGTTCAACAGATAAACAAAATCTGTGTCAGATGCGTATAAGATATTAAAACAGAAAATGTGCCCCAATTAAAACAAGTCATAGTTGTATTTTGGTGAATTGACATTTGAGGACTAAAAATTATCTTTTGTCTGTCATTTATTGTGGCATTCAAAAAGACTCAAGAGCACAAAATTTCCATTCGGTCAACAGTCAAAAGTAATCAACATGTATACGCATTCACTGTGACACAAAATCGGGACAGGAACATTGAATGTTGGAATTGTTCACATGATGAAAAAAAAATGACATAGTTATGAGGAACAAGTCATTGAAAATTACACAGTCCCCATTAAATTTTTGAAAGTTCTCTTTATGCTCGTCATATTAAAGTGAAGGTGTTGGTTGTTGCGAGCGTGTCCTTGAAACTTGAGTCCCAAGTGGCAAATACAACAGATAGTTTATTTACATCAAATTCGAACATGTGTTGCGTGACAACCCCTCTGGTTTAAGATATAGCAGAGAAAAACAAAGATCACAAGTGAAAGTAAAACAAATTGAAGTGCACTCTGTTATTGCACTTGCTAAAATTGTTTAAAGTATGTTTAAGAAAATGCATGTCTGAAGATAGGAATGAGGCACTACAATTACAAATTTTGAAATACAACTCTGGACGGACAGACAAACGTACGAACGCACAGACAGTTGGATGCACTGACGAACGGAGGACATATCCTAACATGTATGATCTATGTAAACAAATTTGAATAAAAACTGAGAAAGCATGTCCAAAATATGACATTTTCAAAAAACAAGATGACTGCCAGTTGGCCATTTTGAATTGAAACTCATTGACTCGCTCAAACTGAGTCTACCATACACATAAGTCGTGATGTTGGCATCTTGGAATAATTAGTTCTATTTTGCTATAAATAAGTGGGCATATATTTATGATGTTACTACATACTAAGAACAACATTGTCTTTATTATGACAGGAAATTATACTCATGATATTGCATGTACCATGGGGGATGTGTGGATAAATTCCTACACCATAGAAGCATGTATGCATGTGCATATATCCAATACGATGCATGATGAAAGCTCAAGACCTCACTGAATATAAGCCTCTAAGATTGTGCACTGTTGTCCCAGTTCAAGAAAAAGCTGAATATAAAAACAGTCTGAGTGCATATAAGCAGTATAAACTACCAGTTGTAGTTGTCCTGTGCAGATGAATAGAAATGTTGTAATATCTGTAAGGTAATTTTAGTTTCCAGTGCACAGCAACAGAAATATTTTTCCTAGTTACAGCTACCTGAATTCCTGTATACTGTAACCTGTGCAGTGAGTACTGCCAATATTTAATAATTGCATGTTGCAAAAAACTGTCTATCAAAAAATATATAATGCAAATAGTTATTTTTGCAGTAATAGTTGCCAACAGAACTAAAGTGCATAACAAGAAATGAATGAAACAATTTTTGCACAAAATACCATTTTTCAAACATAAGTGTTCACAAAATCAGAAGGATGTACCAAAAGATAGACAGGTAGAGGTGCTTTGCACGACATAGCCTCCTATCCGTGTTCTACAAATTCAGTAGACAAGTAGGCAAAGATACTGAGAAAACTGCAAAGTGACAGCAAGATTTAATGAGAAAATTGAAATCAGTGCTTTGTTATCTGTATTACTGAATGAAAGATTATTATATAAATTTGTATATACATGAGAATGACTAAGAAAAATTCTTAAATATTTACCACAAGAGTTCAGTGTCCATCTTGTATAATACCACAAATATTTTGTCCACCTTCATACATAGTTCCCATTATCAAGTCATGCTTGGAAAAATCAATCTGTAAGTGTAAATGAAAGTAGACAAGTCATTGTCAATGACACGTCCCCGTTCCGTTCATATTTGAGTGACATATACATTCAAAGCAGATCATGACCGAAATGCACCTGCATATGTACAACACATTGTACTAAATCTGAACAAAATCCATCCATGCATGACTGAGATCCGATTCCGGAATTGTGAAAATACGTGATTTTGATGCATTTTCGGCCTTAAAATAGCCATCATTCAGCTATTGTTAAGCGGATCATGAAACAAATGCACATACATATTTGTGACATGATGTACCATGTGTGTGTGAAGTTTGAACTTGATCAATCCAGACATGTCTTGGATACGGATCCAGAACTGAATTTATTAAAACAAAATGGCCACCAGTCGGCCATTTCGAACTTGATCCGAAAAAAAAATAACGTGCATCAAGGTCCTATTATGTTTAATGTATGTACCAAATTTGAACAAAATCCGTCCATGCATAACTGAGATCCGGGTTCGGAATGGTGAAAATGTGCGATTTCAATGCATTTTCGACCTTAAAGAGGCCGCCATTTGGCTATCGTTAATGAAATCATGAAACAAATGCACATACATATTTGTGACATGATGTACCTTGTGTGTGTGAAGTTTGAACTTGATCAATCCAGACATGTCTCGGATACGGATCCAGAACTGAATTCTTTAAAACAAAATGGCCGCCAGTCGGCCATTTCGAACTTGATCCGAAAAAAAAATAACGTGCATCAAGGTCCTATTATGTTTAATGTATGTACCAAATTTGACTGAAATCTGTCCATGCATAACTGAGATCCGGGTCCGGAATGGTGAAAATGTGCGATTTTGATGCATTTTCAGCCTTATTCGGCTATCGTTAATCGGATCATGAAAAAAATGCATGTGCATATGTCCCATATAATGTGTGATGTATGAGTGAAGTTTGAACTTAATCGGTCCATGCACGTTCGCACACACGGACGCACGCACGGACGCACACAGGGCAAAACATAAGTCCCCGTTTTCGGACTACGTCCGAACGGGGACTAAAAGCAAAAATGAGTGAAGAGTATGCAACTTTGATAATAAAAATAAAAATAAGATCTTTTATACATATGCAGAATAGGCACATGTGAAATTTCTATTTACTCGACATGTATACTGCTAAGAATGAAAACATACATGAACTAGTTTAGACAAAGTTTTATAAAATAAAGGTCACAAAAACTTTTAAAGCTTGATAATCTTACCTTCTTTGGATAAGTGGTTTCACCCCTCAGACAAATGGATGACATTAAATTATGGTCAAAAAATTTGATTCTCTGAGAAAAAAAATATCAAGAATATAGTTATCAAATTGACTTGAACATCATAGCTTTAATGATGCTCAGTTTAAATCACAAAGTTTAACTTAATTTAGAGCTATTAGTGATATAGAATAACAAATATTTCACAACTTGTAGTCTTCAGCTGGAAAAGTGGTAACAAAATTTACCACATACATGTGGAGCCTGGACATGTATAGGATATAAAACTAAACATGAAATTATGAATAAGAACTCAAATGAAAACAAATGGTGTTCAAAATAAAGTTTGAACTCCTCTGCCATCTAATAATTCTTTTAAGAGTGAGGTTATCTTCAGTTGTCCAGAAGAGAAATTGTTGAGCTATGCATAGCAATAATGTACATTAATGTACAAGAGAAGCTTTAACAAACAAACCAATGCCATTAATCCTGAAATTTAGTTTTTCAGATTTTAAATTTGCCAAGACACCTATAGGTTGAACACATCTTTCTGAAAAAAAACCTATATAGTATAATGTCCCCTATTGTATTAACAATTTAAACAAGATTTAATTTAGCTTTTATAATATTATCATTTCTATTTTTTAATTATATTATCTAGCACATGATAACTGTACAGCATGCTATAGTGTACACAAATTATTTCTTATCTAATTACAATGATGTACATGTGACACAGACTCAGTGAAGTAATTAATATAACTTTAAATTAATATAACTTTAAGTTACCTCTCTTTTTTGAGTGGCAGGATAGACAGCAGAATTGACAATATCATCAGAAAGTTCATTCCCATTCTTGAGATTCCTAAAACTGGATTCTAGTATCAAATACGGTTCTATCTTACATACAGTTGAATCTGCTGTTTTCTCAGTAGGTGCTGAAAAAATACCAGGTATAATGAAAGTAATAAAGATTCGGAAATGTACTGATCTGTGACAGTGTGTGCAAACACAGACGCTGTTCATGAAGAATAACGTAATGTAATAGTTTCATAGTTGGATTTTATTTCCCCTTTATAAAAAACAAGCCATGCATGGCACAGTCCCAGTTAGTTATCAAACTTAAGATGTATAATTTTGTTTATAGTAATATAGTTGGAACATAAACATGTCAGAGATATGGATCCAGAAGCTGATGCTTAATTATGATTTTTTTAACACTGAAATGATTGACATTCAGCCACCTTGTTTCTAATCGTCAATCCATCCATAAATTCTTGATTTTCCAGTATTATAACTCTCACATACCTTCAGGAGTCTTGATATCAATCAGCACTGATTCTTCATCATCTGAAACCTCTGAAATAAACACACATATTGATGAAGCATACAATAGTAATGAGAAATTAATTTTTTTTTTGATGTAAGAACATCCATTTTTGTTTAGGCATAAATGTGATTTACGATTTTTAGAATAACATTTAAAAATTTCAAAACTGCAGTTGAAAACCATTTTGCCAACCACAGGAACTGTGGCTTTGGCATAAATACAATTTCGATATGACTTCATCCAATCAGGAATTACTTTCACGAATATAGGGCAGTAAAAAAGAACATACCATCACCACATTCATTGAAAATATTCTGGCATATATGTACGTTAAAGTAAATCCAGTGATTTGTTCTTGTACTTTTCCACAGATCCTCTTTCACAAGCAAGTAGAATTCTGCTGACTTTAGCGATCTGCAGGGTGTCTTGTGGGATCCTATAAAACTTCCTATGAACTCTGATGTAATGACCCAAAAAAACAGCCAAAATTTCCTGTCCATTGTCTTTCAAGTTGAAAAGTTGAGACATAGTTGCAATTTGTTTTCTCAAGATTGGTTGAGTTGAAACATTCAGGGCAAGTCAAACCACATTTCTGTGCATATTTGTTCAAGCACATGGTAGCACGTATTGGATTCTCAAGCATAGTGAAGAACCAGATGTAGCTCATGTGTTGAGTTTTAAATCCAGAAGTGCTGAAAGAAAATTGCTGTGGCAAAAGCTAACAAAGGAAATCATGCAAATAATGTTGAAGTACTCAAGGCAGGAAAGGGTTTTCTAATTCCCTTTAAAAAACCATCATATCAGATAGGTGCAACTAAATATGTTCCCTGTCCAGCCTGTTTGGGATATTTCATCCGAACTGAATTATGGAAACATCACAAATCATGTACAGCCATATTCTGAGTCAGTATTGTTTGTAAAAACATTCGTTAATGGAGCAGCGTTCAAGTGACGATCAGTAACAATCTCAGCTAACGGGCTACTAATTTTATCGGATGATGTGTGGTCTGACGATATGTCACACTGTGGTACTTGACACTGGATTGACGGAGTGGTGATTCCATCTGGTGTTGTGTGGTTGGTATTACATCACATCCTGGTACTTGAGACTTGGCTAACTGACAACTGATTCCATCTGGTGAAATGCAGTCTGGTAATATGTCAGAACCAGGTACCTGAGACTTGGCTAACTGACAACTGATTCCATCCGGTGACAACTGATTCCATCTGGTGATGTGTGGTCTGATAATATGTCACACCCTGGTACATGAGACTTGGCTAACTGACAACTGATTCCATCTGGTGATGTGTGGTCTGGTAATATGTCACACCCTGGTACTTGAGACTTGGCTAACTGACAACTGATTCCGTCCTGTGATGTGTGGTCTGGTAATATGTCACACCTTGGTACTTGAGGCTTGGTTAACTGACAACTGATTCCATCCGGTGATGTGTGGTCTGGTAATATGTCACACCCTGGTACTTGAGACTTGGCTAACTGACAACTGATTCCGTCCTGTGATGTGCAGTCTGGTAATATGTCACACCTTGGTATTTGAGGCTTGGCTACCTGACAACTGATTTCATCCGTTAATGTGCGGTCTGGTAATATGTCACACCCTGGTTCATGAGACTTGGCTAACTGACAACTGATTCCATCCGGTGATGTGCGGTCTGGTATTGTGTCAGACCCAAGTACCTGAGACTTGGCTACCTGACAACTGATTCCATCCGGTGATGTGTGGTCTGGTAATATGTCAAACCATGGTACTTGAGACTTGGCTAACTGACAACTGATTCCGTCCTGTGATGTGCAGTCTGGTAATATGTCACACTCTGGAACTTGAGACTTGGCTAACTGACAACTAATTCCATCTAGTGACGTGTGGTCTGGTAATATGTCGCACCCTGGTACTTGAGACTTGGCTAACTGACAACTGATTTCATCAGATGATGTGCATTCTGGTAATACGTGACACCCTGGTACATCCTGGTATGACATAGCAGATCCTTGTGTTTGTTGCAAGTTTAATATCTACAAAAGCAATACAAATAGAAGAAGACAAAGATTTTAGAGCAATAAATATTAAATTTTATATTTAATCTCACTCAACAGCATACAAGAAAATCAAGTCATTGGAAATAGCACAGCTATTTCACGTTACTTTTTCAACATAATGTTTTAAATACCATTATATGTGAAAAATGCATATACCATGTAGTAAACAAAATCTGTTCATGTATGAGCGAGATTCAGTTCCATATATATGGAAATGTACAACATTAAGTTTGATGCTTATGTGATGTTTGAAGCATGTTCAAGCATGTCAGTGATCTGGTAAAGAATTCATAAAAAATGGCTACCAGTCAACAATTTTGTACCAAAGCAAGTCATTTCATGATATGACAAGAGTCATTCTTATTTTAACAGTAAACATAACTGAAATTAGTCAGCCACTTTGAATCAGAGCATGAAAGAAATGACATAGGAATAGTAGTTTGATTGCCATCAATCAATATATGTCAGAGGCATACTTCATAACAGCATTCCACCATTCTGAATCAGATCCATCCTGGTCAATTAATGTCAGATACAGCTCTGAAACCACATTCATTACAACAAAATGCCAAACCCCCCCCCCCCACCCCACATTCATAACTAACAACAAAATGACCACCAGTCAGCCATTTTGAATCCAGTCTGAGAAACAAAATTACTTGCAAACGTTCAATGTACATGTATGTATTAAGTTCACACAAGATCTATCCATACATGACCAAGGTCTGGAATCGGAATGGCATTGTTCTCCCCAAAAAAGGTGACAGGCATAATGCAAAAATTTTTCTTGTTTTGAATACTTAACCAGCTGCGAAAATTTACTAATGGACACGTGGGATAAAATTAGGTCAGCTCTTCTATAACATATTTCAAAAGCTCTACAAGCCCTACTACCGGTACATTGTTTACAAGTCATTGAAAATGACACAGTCCCCATTAAATTTTTGAAAGTTCTTTTTGTGCTCATCATATTAAAGCAGAGGGGTTGTCGCGAGCGTGTCCTTGAAACTTGAGTTCCAAGTGGCGTATACAACAGATTGTCTATTTACCGTACTCGACCACGTTAGCGCCCATGCCCGGGCAAGCGCCCACCCCCCACTTTTGCGCAATTTTTATATTTGGGGTCACATTCGGCAAAGCGCCCACCCCCCTTCAAAATGCAACTAATTTAAAACTTGGTCTTGCGTAACGAATCTTGTTAAGCGTTTTTATATGATACAGCGTGGACATCGACCGCTGTGAACATGTTGTGAATGCGTAGAACACTGTAACCGTGCGTAAACTACGCTTTGACAATGACCTGTTATTAATTAATACAAGTAAAATGCAATACATATTTCATGCCATATTCAGTCTAATTCTCAAAAATGGCTAGTTACTAGTTTTTTGGAAAAACCATGTCGTTTATTCACTGAAATCAATTCCAACAGATCGTACTTCAACATCGATTATTCACTTCCGCATTGCGTTACCGGAAAGTCTTTGGGAATTTCCGAAGAATTGCGTCAGTACAACACAGCATTCTGATTAGTTAATAACCAACTTTGACCCATTAGGTCAAACAACGCTGCTGTAGGTCAAATCTGCAATTGCATCATGGCGGAAAGTGATTTTCATCGAGAGTTTGCGTACGATCCAACAACTTCGTCAGTGGAAATAATATGACAATTTTGACTTCGACTGTGTTCCAAAAGACTCAAATGTTTTTAATTCCGTAAATTATGGTGGTACGTAATTAATATTGTAATAAAATGTGCATATTTTTTGTGATCATTTCTGTTTCTTCATTGTGAAAATCAATGACGACGCAAATTAATTTAGTAATTTGATTTTCCCTCAAAGACGTAATCTGTCGCTTGATGAATCAAAATTTTCATTTGCACTCTTTTTCGAGGGGGGTGCTCGGGTAAGCACCCACCCCTACAAAATCGTGATTTTCTGAGTTGAGGCCTCTGGGCGCTAACCCGGTCGAGTACGGTACATCAAAACACGTGTTCTGTGTAGTAGTAATATGGCCAAAAATAAAAACAGCCATTATTCGGCCATCTTTGATCTGATTATGAAACACACTGATATGTATGATGTATGTGCCAAATATGAATGAAAATAGTACATAAATTGTGGAAATATTAATAGTAGTAAGGCCAAAAAGTCAGATGGCTGTCAATCAGATTTTGAAACAAATTGTCATGGACATGCATCCTAACATGTATAAAGTACATGTATGTGCCAAATTTGAATGAAAACTGACAGAGCACGTCCAAGATACCGCATAAAAAAAAGAAAAGAAGATACCGACCATCTTTGATCCAATTACGAAAAAAATCGGCATGGACATGTAACCTAACATGTATAATCTATGTACCAAGTTTGAATGGCAACTGACAAAGCATGTCCAAAATACAACATTTTCAAAAAACAAGATGGCTGCCAGTTGGCCATTTTGAATCGAATCGCTAAACCACTGCATGTGCGTATCTCCCACATAAGGCACAAGGCACATGCAAAGAATGAACGGAATCGGTCTACAGGATTCTGAAATATGACTCAGAACAGACTGACGCACGGACGGACGAACGGACAGACTCAGGAACTCACAGACGGTCGGGGACATGTATCCTAACATGTATGATCTATGTACTAAATTTGAATGAAAACTGACAAAGCATGTCAAAAATACAACATTTTCAAAAAACAAGATGGCTGCCAGTCGGCCATTTTGAATCGAATCACTAAACCACTGCATGTGCATATGTGCCACATAAAGTACTAGGCACATGCAAAGAATGAACGGAATCGGTCCAAGGGATTCTGAGATACGACTCTGGACGAACGCACGGACTTCGTTCGAACGGGGACTAAAATACACTCCAAATTACAGCATGTTGTAAATTAAAAAAAAAACTGAAATGTTTGTCCCATTACCATCTCTGGGGAGAATTTTGCCATTCATGACCTAATACTCCCTTTCTGAATACAACTTCTCAACTTTGTGATCTTAGAAAGACGATTTAACAACTCCTGTGTCTTATCAGTAACATTCACTTCAGTCTTGTATATTGACATAGTTTCTAGCTTGCAATCATGATATCCCAATTCCAAACTGGGCTGTTGTTGTAACCCAATAATCATTTGTCTTGAAAAAACCAGTTTAGCTTTGCTGATGACATTAGATACTAGCAGGATCTTTTGAATATTTGGGGCAATACGCAGTTTTCTGAATGAGAGCCGATTTCTATCTGAAGCAATTTTTTCAACTGATATACTGATTATCCTTTGTGCATCAGTTGTATCCATGTTTCTTTTTGAATACTGTAAAGGGATTAAAGGTACATGCTCAGTGAATGGTGGCCCAAAAAACTTATTTGCTAAAAATATGTTAAAGATTGGGGGGGTCTCTCTCATGGGTAAACGGGCATTAACAAATGACTTCTCTGGCCAATGAAAACTCATATTTGGATCAAATGTAGCTAATTAATTAATTAATGTTTCAAATCGTATGGCACATTGTTCATTCATAAATGCAACTTGAACTGTGACCTCTTGTTATATGATTTGAATACTCAGATCTTTGTTATGATTTTAGCAAATTAAATGTAATATTTTATATCATGGAAATTGAAGTCAGCTTATTGAAACACGACTCGAATGACAGAATCATGTTCAGTTGTATTATCCACAGCCATTTGCCAGTGTACCACACCCACATGCTCAACCATTTTTAGCACTGAAGTAGGGAAATTCATGAATTTTACGGGTTTGCTATTGGATTTTTTTTTTCAACACTTCAAGGTGATAAATGCATAGTTGAAATGAACCAATACATTGATTTTAATGACTGTTTCACCTTGAGACAACTTAAATTTTTTTTTGGTTTAGCAATGAAAAATCAGAAAATATATATAATAAATAGTACCTCAATAATTATGGTTCTCAGTCGTCACATTGTTGTACATTATTCCCAGGAATTTTAGTCCAGGTTTGTCCTGTTTTAGCTGATCTTGCTGAATGATAGATATCGGTTTTGACTGTCCAAAACTCAGTATGGGCAAACTAATAGCGAACAACATTCCAAACAATAGGCATTTTCAAACCATTAAAAATATTTTTCTGGATATATCTACTGACATACTGCCATACCATACACATGCAAAATTAACAAATACATGTAGCGAGTGCAAGGTCAGGATGTATTTTAGAAAATTAGAAATATTTCACTCAGTCCATATTCTTTTTCATAGGGAAAACAGGAATAATTATACAAATCTTGAACACAAGTCAACGATCAGAAGAAAAAAATATCACACCAATGGACTTTGCAAACCAGACAATCCTACTGTACTTGTGTTTGTGGTAGTACATGTGCAAGTGTATGTGCAATTTCGAATGGAATCAGTTAAAGGAATGATGTGAACAAATATTACCCATTTCAGACTTTCACCAACTTCTCAACTGGAAATTGTATATAAATATATTTATAAGGCATATGCTGTTATAACATTATTATGAAAATAAGCATTATCTTACCTTATGCTCCCATGGTAATTTGACTGGTCCATAATCATATAATATTTCCTCATTGACGTCAATGTCTTTTACAGCAAATAGTGCCAGGTATGGCTGTCCTTTGAATTCAAGTGTTTTCATTCTTGCATTTGGAGATTTTCTTTCATGGTTTACTAGCCGCCCATATTTAGGTCCATTGCCAGGTTCATTAGTAGAATCGATACTGCAACATTGGCAAAATATAGCTTTTGAAAAATATATAGCAAGGTAGATTTTTTTTATGGACTAAGAGTTAAAAGATTATTTTTACTGTCACAATCATTCATTTGATATAGACTTAAGAATGACCAGCAATCCCAAGTTATTGATAATAGTAAATTGCATACAGTCATATATGGTCATCCACTACATTAAAAGAAATAAATGAAGAAATATTCTTTGTGGCTAACATGGCAAAGTTGTTAAAGCTTTACTATTACATAAAATAAGAATTTGATATTTGTTACAAATATTGGTAGATGGGGTTACTGGCCTTATTTGTTCATGTAATTTATTGGTGATAGTAGGTATGAATTAAAAAAACACCACATGTGTTGTGTTTGAGTTTGAATAATTTCTGTGGCTGTGGTACAGGGTCACATAGTAGTCACAACACAGACATGTACACAGTACTATGGGATAGGCTAATATTAAATGCAGTTTAAATGAGTTTCATATGAAAAGATTGTAAAGATGTGGACACTAACCAATATGTCTTATCCTTGAATTTAAAAAAAGTAACGGAATACACTGCCATCAGAAGACTTCACGAATCTCTCCCTCCGACCCACTAATAAGTTCACCATCGTATTGCAATAAGAAATTTCTTTTATTGAATTGCTTTCCAGCAAAAACACCTCTACCTGGAATAAAATAAACCATAAATGATAAACTAGTCATTACACTTGTGACTTGGATATATTTCGAAATACAAGTTAACATGAAGCAGTGATGAAGCCGTTCAGTTATTTAGGACATTGAGCAGCGTGGTAAACGGCAAACAGTCAGATTAAATATATTCTCATCTGAGGGACATCAAAGAATCGTACAACGAACAGCTGAAATACTTGCTGATTATCGCTAAAAACTATAAACAAACGTCTTTTTCAATATACTGAGATCTGAATGCACAAATCTAACGCAGACTGAAGTAAATTTCGATTCCACTGCCATGGTTCGAACGGCACAGGGTCTTCGAAAAACGTGCTGTCAGTCTTTGGTTTAGAATATAATGTGTTGTCAACTGACAGGAAATTGATTGCATATTATTAATCAAGCCGAACTGAGCACAAAAAATTTGTTAATTCTTTACATTATTACCTTCCTGAATAACTCCATTCACAGCATATCAAAAAATCACAGCCGATCAGAACAAAACTGCCATTTTTTATTGGGACCCCCTAAGCTATTAAGACCAAAGACTCCCTAAGTTTTATTATAGAATTTTGTATTTGGAAACTGGTGTAATATCAGTGTTCTTACGGCTAATCTCATTTTTGTGTCTAAACAATAAATCACAGTTATTTTTTTTTTAGCATGCACTTTCATTGCCGCCAGATATTAATGCGTACTGCCGAAATACAAAAACAAAACAACGAGAACGCGTACAAAATAAAAAAAATAATTAGATAAAAAAAATATTGTCACTCAGTTTGAAATTATTTTACAGTAAGTGCATTCTACTATAAAAGTGTTCTGTTTAGATTACTAGTATTCGGTATGGTAACACCTACGCGCTTGGTCCCAGCATTTAGCACATTGTCGCTGAAGACAGACAACAAATAGAAACAGTAAAGTGAACAGTGGAACGTCATACCTTTCCATAGCACAATCGTCTCATAAAATCCTGGCTGGTCAGTTTGTTTGGCTATATAATATTCTGCCACTTTTATTTGATCTTCTTTAGAAGAGAGCAGTCGATGTGACCGTCGTGTGCTTCGAGTGCCCGCCATGCTTAACTTGTTGGCCTTTTCTCCATGCCCATATTATGCGCACGTCCACGCGAGTAGTAACATTTCTTCGCTTTCACATACGTTTTCCATTTTACATTGAAAGACAAGTACTGGAACCATGTGTTCCCCAATATTCTCGCTTTCGCGGTCTGAGCACCATTTTACCCGCAAAAAAATAATTCCTCGAAAAACATTAAAGTCCTCGCTTGCGCAATTCTTTGCGTTTAACGTGAGTGCTACGTCTTACAGCCGAATTCATGAAAGTTGGACGCACGACATACTTTTGTAACATGTTTACTAAAAAACGCGTTCAGACAGCGAAGTATGGTAATACAATACCATGATGCCAATGTACTCATTAGAAATACTTCATTCACAAAAAAAGATTTTAGTTTTGACAGGTAAATGAACAAACGTCCAGTCCTTGTGGAAGGCGAAATAAGATATCGCATTTTTAATAACTGACTAAATGGAGTAGCTCCAAATTACTTATGGCCAGAAAATGTCCCTAGGAGGGTCTGACCCAGTTTTCAAGAACGTTTCTTTCCTGTGTATTATCGAAACTAATTTAAAATACATGATTCATACTCATTTTGCTATATGATCTGAGGACTGTTTTGGAACCTGTCTCCGAGGACGTTTTATTTTTTGTGTATTATAAAAACCGTATACAAATATATTGCAAGTGTATGTTTCTTACTTATTTTGCTATATGATCTGAGGACTGTTTCTAGAACCTGTCTCCGAGGACGTTTCTTTTCTATGTATTATCAAAACCCTATACAAATTAATTGCAAGTGTATGGTTCATACTTATTTTGCTATATGATCTGAGGACTGTTTCTAGAACCTGTCTCCGAGGACGTTTCTTTTCTGCGTATTATAAAAACCGTATACAAATTAATTGCAAGTGTATGATTCATACTTGTTTTGCTATATGATCTGAGGACTGTTTCTAGAACCTGTCTCCGAGGACGTTTCTTTTCTATATGTTATAAAAACCGTCTACAAATTAATTGCAAGTGTATGATTCATACTTATTTTGCTATATGATCTGAGGACTGTTTCTAGAACCTGTCTCCGAGGACGTTTCTTTTCTGTGTATTATAAAAACCGTATACAAATTAATTGCAAGTGTATGATTCATACTTATTTTGCTATATGATCCGAGGACTGTTTCTAGAACCTGTCTCCGAGGACGTTTCTTTTCTATGTATTATAAAAACCGTATACAAATTAATTGCAAGTGTATGATTCATACTTATTTTGCTATATGATCTGAAGACTGTTTCTAGAACCTGTCTCCGAGGACGTTTCTTTTCTGTGTATTATAAAAACCGTATACCAATTAATTGCAAGTGTATGATTCATACTTATTTTGCTATATGATCCGAGGACTGTTTCTAGAACCTGTCTCCGAGGACGTTTCTTTTCTATGTATTATAAAAACCGTGTACAAATTCATTGCAAGTGTATGATTCATACTTATTTTGCTATATGATCTGAGGACTGTTTCTAGAACCTGTCTCCGAGGACGTTTCTTTTCTGTGTATTATAAAAACCGTATACAAATTAATTGCAAGTGTATGATTCATACTTATTTTGCTATATGATCCGAGGACTGTTTCTAGAACCTGTCTCCGAGGACGTTTCTTTTCTATGTATTATAAAAACCGTATACAAATTAATTGCAAGTGTATGATTCATACTTATTTTGCTATATGATCCGAGGACTGTTTCTAGAACCTGTCTCCGAGGACGTTTCTTTTCTATGTATTATAAAAACCGTGTACAAATTCATTGCAAGTGTATGATTCATACTTATTTTGCTATATGATCCGAGGACTGTTTCTAGAACCTGTCTCCGAGGACGTTTCTTTTCTATGTATTATAAAAACCGTGTACAAATTCATTGCAAGTGTATGATTCATACTTATTTTGCTATATTATCTGAGGACTGTTCTAGAACCTGTCTCCGAGGACGTTTCTTTTCTATGTATTATAAAAACCATCTACAAATTAATTGCAAGTGTATGATTCATACTTATTTTGCTATATGATCTGAGGACTGTTTTTTAGAACCTGTCTCCGAGGACGTTTCTTTTTTGTGTATTATCAAAACCGTTTATGAACTAATTGCAAGTGTATGATTCATACATATTTTGCTATATGACCTGATTTAGGTTGAGAATTACTTGCCAAGTAACTGAAAAAAACGTACTCAAATAGTATAGAGTATCCGTGTTAGATATTTCTAAATGTATGCTCATTAAAACTTGTGCATTGGTACTCTTGTTTATACCTCTGTTTTCATTTTTCCTGATCACATTGAATTTATGTCCCAGTTATTTGGATTAAACATGTTTGTTTGCGGGAAACACCGACATAGCGATATTTATAAATACTAATACGATTGTAACCGTGCCTGTTACATAACATATACTCTGCTTCCCCAAAATTGAATTAACTATCACGTATTAACTGATAGCAAAATACTGATATCCGCCGAAAAAGAATCTTTGACGCATGTGTACGAAGCTTCACCAAATGACAAATCCTACAGACGATGCAAGAGAAAATAAGTTAATGTCTATACTTAATAAAATATATAAGTAAAACAACTTCGCTCATGCAACATACTCCATGCAATTTTAGTCTTTATCGATTTTATGATTTTGGCGTTGTTTGTGGTGGCGGTGGTGGTAGAGACAGCCACATTTATTATTCCTTAAATTGGTCTTGGAAAAGCATATGGCGTTTGACAGTTCGACAAATCATGTACGATAAAAAAGAACAAACTGTTTCAACGAGGTTTATATTTCTTCATGAAATCAATTGCAGTGGATATTTATACGGCATTTACTAAAGTAGGCTTGATAGGCATATAGCACCGTTAACCTTGGTCCTATTTCCGACAGTGTGGGCAGAATTCTTTCACACAAAAACGTTTCTATAAAGTAACTAACACAGCGCATCATAAAGGTCAATACTGTAAAAAAATTCTTGGCAAGGAAAACCCCGAAATCACTATCAAAATATCAGCGTGATTGTTTATTTTCGTGTGAAATAATGCATGTTCAAGTTGTCAAAAATTTGCAAGATTATTTTTGTTAAATTGTTCAATGGTCATACATTATATTTTCGAGTATTTTTACAGTAAGTTTAAGTTGCTAAGACGTTTATTAATACGACATATTTTGATATTGTCGCACTTGATTCTAAATTTTTTGCAGGGTTGTCTATTATTGAGTGTTTTTAGAATAGATCTGTTTTTATCTAACGTGTACTCCCAGTATGGGCAGACATCGCATTTCGTATTGTTCAAACCAAAATAAATCACAATGTGAATGCGCACATGAGTTATTAGAACAAAACAAAATTCAATATCGGGATTTTGTTCTGTTTATTACAATGTGTTATTTAGCTTCACACATGTCCTACTACCTTGCGTACAGTGATATCCCATTCGGAGTACTAGCATACAATTCATGGGGCTCAACAATTTGAACTTTAAGTATAGGTTATTATTAGCGGACTGTCTGACATGTCAATAGCATTTTTGATTGTCGATGCTTTTTGAGTACACACTGTGGTTATATGTTCTAATACTTTCTAACAAATGTAATGACAGTCGGCAGCAGAGATTATGCCTACTATCAAAATCGAAATATTTGTAGTTATAAAACGGCATGTTCAACGGGATAAAAAATTGATGAATAAGATAGAGTCGTTACGTGCCCAATTCTAATATTCAAAACAAAGAACAAAAAAGGAAAGAACTCGGCTACACTTCAGTTAAACATTATCAACGACCACGACACTACATCGCCTGCTTCAGCAGTTGAGCGGATGTTCTTAAAATACGGCAAATTTATTACAAAATAACTACTTAAGACAAAACCAATTAATCCTATTCAAATTGCACAGGTTGCTTTTTACGTGTCTAAATTATTATAAAACACGCAGTGCATCAGACCACAGTGATCAGACAGACCTTTTTATTCGCGACCATGTACAATAGAGTTATCCATTTAAACAAATATCAGTCACATTATAGCCTGGTGGATTTAAAGGTTATTCGTGCCATGGCGGCTGTGTTGGGAGTTTTGTTACTGTAATTTCAGTTTATTCACCGCTTCGCGCAGTGAGATAACGTGATTGGCTATATTTGAATCTATGAATCTGAATATAGAAAATAAAATATATTGTAATATTGATCGGAATCTGTAGCACACCCACTGAGTGTAACATGTTATATATCAATGCACATTTCAAACATGACATGTAATTTTATCTTTTAATATTTTGCCTATTTTGTAGCAGCTGTCCCTCAGTTTGGGAAAGGTTCCTGGAAAACTAAACTGGGTAGCAAATAGCCGGCATAATTCGTGAGCAGTTGTCGCATGGTAATGTCCTTATGGAATTCTTTGTTTATAAGATGTATGCGATGGTGTTTATTGCGCACTGTAGTGGTCCCCGCGAAGTCATCAATGTAATTTACAGCGTCATAGCCTTCTTGGTGGTAAATGTACATCAGAGCATTAGTGCAGCGTTGACAATCCATTCCCGATGAGCGGAGTCCAAATGGGAGCTTGGTATCAATAAAAATATGACCTTTCCAGGTAATACCTAGGAGATGAAAGTCTACTGGATTCCAACGATAGCATCGCTGAATATCACATTTGAATAACAGGCATTCATGTCCACTGGAGTTGATTAAATTAACAAGGTTATCAATGAATGGGTACCGAAGCTTGAATGGTTCTCCTAAGTAAAGATCTTTTGATATGCCATCATTAACTGAGGTGTTGGTGGGAAATTCCATGATTACTCTGCGTTCTTGCAAGTTTTTCTTTGGGACTGTTAATAAAAGAGAGTGGGCTAGTTGAATGTTAAATGAGTTTGTCTTGTAGGGTCCCAGGAGTGCACAATGACTGACTTCTGTCAAGACATAGTTGTCAACATGAGATACGAATGCTACTGATGAATTGTGATTATGTAGCATAGTAACTGGCAGCATATCTGCCGCATAATTAATAGGCCAACCAAATTCTAAAAAGTTTGATACGATACTGTCATGGTAGCTGTTTAATGCTTGTCGCCACTGTGTAATGTCAAATGTAGATGGCACTGGTATATGACTGTAACAGTAATTTGGTTGGTGCAAGGCATAAACAATATTGTGTGTGTTAATAAGTTCGGCAACATTGTTTTGTAAAATTATAATAGGTGGCCAGTCTGATAATGGATCTGGCAAATTGTTGGTAAAAGTAACAGCGGATGTTGTAGCATTGGGTTGACAAGAATCAGTGCTGTAGTGTGGATAATAACACAATTTATTGTCATGATTGGTTGTTTCTGTTGATTGAGCTTTAGTGGTGTTGGTATAGTTTGTGGTGACTGTGATAATGGGCAGCAGCAAGTGCGCAGCAGAAATGACTGGATACTGTGACATTCTGACAGGTTGTGGTGCATCGGCAGCTATGTTGTTGGTTGGAGACAAGTGATTAGCATTGGTGGCAAGGTGGTCTATCTTTAGTTGTTTATCACTGGAGGCCATGCTATCAGATGGAGGCTGGTAGGCAGCATCGGTGACTACTTTATCAGATGAGGGCATGGGAGCAGCCTCGGTGGCAAGACCTAACAGTGGTTCAGCATCAGTGGCTAGGTTATTAGGAGGAGGTAAACATAGGTTGGCAGCAGCGGTGGCTACATTATCGGATGAGTGCATGGGAGCAGCATTGGTGGCGAGACGGAACAGTGGTTCAGCATTTGTGGCTAAGTTATTGGGAGGAGGTAAACATAGGTTGGAAGCAGCGGTGGCTACATTATCGGATGAGTGCATGGGAGCAACATCGGTAGCAAGACGTAACAGTGGTTCAGCATCAGTGGCTAAGTTATTGGGAGGAGGTAAACATATGTTGGCAGCAGCGGCGGCTACATTATCAGATGAGTGCATGGGAGCAGCATCGGTGGCAAGACGTAACAGTAGTTCAGCATCGGTGGCTAAGTTATTAGGAGGTAAACATAGGTTGGTAGCAGCGGTGGCTACATTATCGGATGAGTGCATGTGAGCAGCATCGGTGGCAAGACGTAACAGTAGTTCAGCATCGGTGGCTAAGTTATTAGGAGGTAAACATAGGTTGGTAGCAGCGGTGGCTACATTATCGGATGAGTGCATGTGAGCAGCATCGGTGGCAAGACGTAACAGTGGTTCAGCATCAGTGGCTAAGTTATTGAAAGGAGGTAAACATAGGTTGGTAGCAGCGGTGGCTACATTATCGGATGAGTGCATGTGAGCAGCATCGGTGGCAAGACGTAACAGTAGTTCAGCATCGGTGGCTAAGTTATTAGGAGGTAAACATAGGTTGGTAGCAGCGGTGGCTACATTATCGGATGAGTGCATGGGAGCAGCATCGGTGGCTACTTTATCAGATGAGTGCATGTGAGCAGCATCGATGGCAAGACGTAACAGTGGTTCAGCATCAGTGGCTAAGTTATTAGGAGGAGGTAAACATAGGTTGGCAGCAGCGGTGGCTACATTATCAGATGAGTGCATGGGAGCAGCATCTGTGGCAAGACGTAACAGTGGTTCAGCATCAGTGGCTAAGTTATTAGAAGGAGGTAAATATAGGTTGGCAGCAGCGGTGGCTACATTATCAGATGAGTGCATGGGAGCAGCATCTGTGGCAAGACGTAACAGTGGTTCAGCATCAGTGGCTAAGTTATTAGGAGGAGGTAAACATAGGTTGGCAGCAGCGGTGGCTACATTATCAGATGAGTGCATGGGAGCAGCATCTGTGGCAAGACGTAACAGTGGTTGAGCATCGGTGGCTAAGTTATTAGAAGGAGGTAAATATAGGTTGGCAGCAGCGGTGGCTACATTATCGGATGAGTGCATGGGAGCAGCATCGGTGGCAAGACGTAACAGTGGTTCAGCATCAGTGGCTAAGTTATTAGAAGGAGGTAAATATAGGTTGGCAGCAGCGGTGGCTACATTATCAGATGAGTGCATGGGAGCAGCATCGGTGGCAAGACGGAACAGTGGTTCAGCATCCGTGTATAGCATAGTCTAGACTGAGGAGTCGGTCATGCTTTGGATAGTGTGGGCAGTCTTTAGCCTGGTGAGATGATTGAATGGAGCGAATTTTTAAACATGGACGACAGATGTGCTTTTCCAGCTCACCAACGTAATTCTTGTGGTCTTTGACCATTGAACACTTGCCTTCCTGATATGCAGCACAATATCGGACTGTGGCAGATTTGGGTTTCTTTGTGAGCTTGCTATGTAAACATCTTGCCCTTTCTTTTTCAAATATATCATCCCATGACCTTCGACCTCGCTCAATGGCACGCAACACTTCAGCGTGGAATTGGCGAATTTCATCCCAGGCAAAGGTTTCAGAAAGGTTTAAAAGTTCCATCAAGTGCTCTCTGTGTGCTTGTTTATGTTTCTTACTTTCAATGTAGCTGATTATATACAATTCACCTCTGGTGAAGGTTGTCAAGCTGAGTTGGGCATAAGGAATTTCATCATAACAGCTCGGGTTTGTTTGGTGGCAGTCTCATTTTGGCTGGATGTATTCGTTGTGCTGGAAGAGTCACTGCTGCTGTCTGATGATGAGTTATGATCTACTAATTTGAGCTGCTTTTTGGTTTTCTTTATCGTTTTGGAGATGGAGTCGTCATATTTAGAACGGGCAGTTTTGGCTTGGATGGATTTAGCGGGAGGAGCGGTTGCTGTTAACGTTGATTTGAAAATTGCTGTTTTTGAGCATTTGTCGTTGTAATTCGATTTCCAGTTCTAGATTGTCATTTTCATGTCGTATAGAATCAAGCATTAGCTTCTGTTCTCGGCTTGTGGACCGGGAGGCGTGTTTGTTGGTTTTGAGGGCCGACATTCATGGAGTCGAATCACGAGATTCTTACGTCGCCATGTTGTTTCGTGGTCGTTCCGAGCGGGCGGTCTTTTCAAAATCAAAGATAAAAGAACTTTCACTGTTGAGTCGGCAAAATCTTCCCATCGGACCATTGTGTGAGCTTATGGGAACTGAGCAGGTGGAACTACGCATAGAACGGGGTGCCGTCGCCGTAAATAAACTTCTAGAACAGAAAAAATACAAGACAGCCTGAAAAACAAAATACTGAAGCAGACTGAGAATCTGCTGCCACTAGGTGGCGCTATATATTGATGGTTACACTGCAACAGAGATAAACTGAACAGGCAAATCTATATATGTGCAGCAATTAACCAAATTTATACTAAAAACAAATTTAACACTATTAGAGACATAATACAAATTAATTAGCCGTACAAACATGAAACATGGCAACTAATATTTGTCTGCTATTTGAGATGTACAATGTGAAACAATGTAATCCACATTATTAAAGTTTATAATACTTGAGATATTGACTAATTATTATACGAAAGTGTGAATCCGGTGATTATTATACAAAGCAGTTAAAAGACTCTAAGGCGTGGCCTTCACACATTCAACTTGCACATAGCCAATCAAACTAAGTACTGAACACGTCATATCTTTTGATTAATCGTTCACTATATTAATAAACTACAAATACCACACTGTCAGAAATAGCGGTCCGGATGGCAACGGTTATATCGTAATTAGTTCCAAATCACTGAGTCAAGTTCCGTCCAGGACATCGCACGAGCCTAAATGATGACAGATATAACACAGAGTAATGTAAAACTAATAAGGGGGCACACAATGTCACATATCATCAATGTACCAAATTTCATTGAAATGTGATTAGAAATTAAGATATCGATAGATGGTTTATCCATCGGATGGTTTATATAAACAAAGATGGCGACTTTGACTATTGCGCCGATCAATCAACGAGTACAACTGAGACGTTACCAAGCTTTAATTACATATTTTTTAGGTGATTGGAAGTTATCGAAGGAGTCACCGGCAGTAATTAATGCAAGTCGCACCCAGGTCAAACCTCTAACTGGTGATTTCTATTAAAATAGTGCATTGGATTGTGGGAAAATCCATGTTCATCAGCACAAATGTCGCACTTCCACAGCGCGACGACGAACGCCGTTTAAAGTAACATTTTCTGTAAACGAATACATTGAGGGACAAGCTCAATGGTAACAGTATTACATTGGGTAGTAATTATATCAGAGGTAGTAACAATAACTTTCAAATCGTACCTGTATCTGCTTTGGATGCACCAAATGCATCTAATAATGACACATACAGCACACCAAATGAGAAGAAACCGCCCCCGATAAGAGCATACACTATGAAGCCGGCGAACGCAATGAACCATCCATATCCTCCATCTGGTGGTTCGATACTATTGTTTGATGATTCAGGGCTACCAGGATTGCCCATGACTGCACAAAGTATGACTTACTTTGATCACAACAGAGTATAGCATCACCTGGTCTAAGCATTCATGAAGGCAGGAAACGCCACAGGGCAGGTGAACCCCCTAGTTTACTGATAGTTTGTCTAGATCGTTGATATCTGGTTGCCTGAGTTCTATCATTCATGTTTATTTTATGTTCTCAGGTTTATTTCATTCGTACACTGTGTCGAATTCTTAAAAAAAACATCCTTAAATTGTTTGATTAATCAACAAATTACTGATCGCTGTTCGCTGTATTTAAATTGATGTACAGGGAGTCTGTACTGTACCTAAATTGACAGGTTATTTGGGTCATGTTCCGTTATCAAAGGTTACAGTTCAATGAACTATCCCTGTATAGATGTTGTAATGTTACATGTTGCAGCTTACTCGATTAGAGAAACTGACAATAACGTTGCTCACAAGTGAAAGCTGGATTTATTCGAATACTTGGCAAAACTAATAAATGAGTTAACGTTTCAGAACCGAAAATTAGGTAAACTTAAAGAATGTATAATATTATCAGTAAAAAATCATCTGTATACGAAGTTCGCAAAAAGCATCCAGTCTTCAGAAGTCACTTCACTTTATTATTAGCACGTATTATGCTGTTATAATTATTATTTCCGACCGTTGTGAGATTGTATTTTCTAGATTCTTTGATTGAACGCAGCATTTACAGTTAGTTCAAAGTTGTGTTATGAATTAGTTTTCGCGTATCTGTTGACCGACTTATTTAGCTGATTACTAGTGAATGGCTGTGTTATATCTGTCATCATTTAGGCTCATGCGAGGTCCTGGACGGAACTTGACTCAGTGATTTGGAACTAATTACGATATAACCGTTGCCATCCGGACCGCTATTTCTGACAGTGTGGTATTTGTAGTTTATTAATATAGTGAACGATTAATCAAAAGATATGACGTGTTCAGTACTTAGTTTGATTGGCTATGTGCAAGTTGAATGTGTGAAGGCCATGCCTTAGAGTATTTTAACTGCTTTGTAATTGGTTAAGTTTTTGATACGTAATAAACAGTCTAAGTCCTTGGTCACAGAGAGAGGGAGAACTCCACGAGGCGAGAGAGTCTTGGTCAGTGCTGGGGAGAAATCCCGAGGAGGCAGTTTGCCTCGAGGCGTTCTCGATGTGTCTAATGACTAGCTATTGAAACGTATTTCGTTGTGTGCGTCTATTTGACTGTAAAGCTTAAGTGACTTTCCCGGTCCGGTACCTCAAGCAGACGAGATATAGAGACAGACGATATCCCCCCCCCCCGACACGTATTGGAGAAACCCCGAGGAGAAGAATTTCCCCATGATAGTTGCTTTGGGACAACGTTGATACAGTGTAACAATGTCGGCGCCGGTGATCTCTTGTCGGTGCGCAACTTAGCCAAAATAAAAAAACACGATCATTAAAAATTTGATCACTGTTATTACAAAGGAGGTAGAAGGTAATACATTTCGAGCGAAAGTATTCAATCGTTAGTTTTTTGGCTGTTGCCATATGGCAGCGGTGGACAAGGACTTTTCTTTCCCAATTAGTGACGGTATGGCTTGCCTGACAAGTATGAAGAAAATCGACCAAGTCAAAAAAATCAAGTTGAAAAACAGTTACTGGTGAAAAGTTACCCCAACTTTGAGGTCAAATTTCACAGTAATGAAAAAAGACATTAAAAAATAGTAACTTTGTATCTACACTCAAGCTGAGTATAATGAGCTACTAGGATGTTCTAGAATAGTAGGGTGAGATACATTTGGCGCGAAGGTATTCATGGCAACTATATATGGGTCAGAATTTAAAAAAAAAATACCAGGTGATGAAAAAAGATATAAAATATTCAAATAACAAGCTAAGTAGAATGAGCTATGTCCAATGTATTTAACTCTAAATTTGTTGGCGGAGATACATTTGGCGCGAAAATATTCAACACACGCACACACGTGATTTTAAAGGAGCGGATGATTTTTAGGACAATTCTAGCGGAGCGGATCGCCAATATAATTTCCAGTATGATCCTGCCAAAAGAGAGGCAGAAGTAAAACAAGACAATACACTTTATCTCCAACAGAGGGCGACCAGCATATTGTCACTGAAATACAGTGGGGCGATTACTTCAAATATTTCTCTTCAGTTATTATTTTGATAATTTGTTTGGAATATATTTCATTATGTAATGCTGTATGTTATATTCCTTGCATGGAAATCTATTTATTTAATTACAGTTACATGTATATCATGTCGGATTTTATTAAGCATAAACTTTTTTACATAAGATTAAAATTAATTTGAAGCATATACTCTATTCTAGTGTACAGTCTAACAAACATAGAGTAGACTGCACCACTCAATGCTGTATATAATAGATGCAAACAATATTTTCATATGTCCAGCATTGTCATATAATTTTCTACACTCAATGCAGGTAAGCAATACACCCAGAGTTGACCGTGCCATACGACCGGAATGCGATGCAACGTATATATATATCTACCACATTTCTCCATTTCTTTTGACGTACCAGATTATATTATATACCTATTAAGAGCCATGCATGTAAAGACGAACAACGGAAATTTGAAAAGACACGATTTATAAGTGACATACGAGTGTTGACGATGTTTTCAGCCATACAACACCAATCATGGTGGCAGTCTGTATTTGCGATATGATAATCCACAAACATGTTGTGTTCCATGCAGTTGAGGCCAACGCCAGTCTGAACTGTCTAGAATACTCAAATCGTCACATAATTGATGAGAAACACAACTTAATATTTAATAGAAAACACACCAAAAAACAAGATAAAGGGTTGAAAATACAATGCGTAAATGAGTCTATCTATTTGACAGACTCAACGCTGAATTGGAATGGTCTTCATTCAAATAGTGAATTAATTAACTTAATTACGGTTTTTGAAAAATACACTGTTTATATTTTCGTCTCTCTCAAAATTTCGTTTTAACTGATGAACAAGGTTACATTTGAGTGGTTTTTGTACGTTCATATTCAGACAATAAATTCAGACAAATATAGGTTAGCAATAGTGTTTCTACAATTCTACGTTTTATGTTTGAAGACAATGAATCGTTCGTTCATATAATTACTTTTATGCATAATTAATGAATTATGAATTAATGAATGCCCGTTACACGAATTTAAATCAAATAAATGATGTAATGGCGATCTGTGAGTAAACATGAAATTATGGAAGAGTGAATATGCATTGTAATTAAACTGTTGGAATAAAAGTTATATCTTCATTAGACTGTATTAAATCAGTATTCCGTTTTCCCCATCATTTGAAATAAAAAAAAGCACAAATCCGCCGACATTATAAAAAAATGTGCTCAGTCATGGAAAAACGCAGCATAGTCGTCTCCTAGAACATCACGCATACAATCTAAATGAGATAATAAATTGATATGTCATAAAGTAGTCTAGATTTCGTTTATGCGATTCCCAAAGTGACTCATATGAAATAAATGTATGTAAATATATGTCTACAAAATGTGTTCAATATTAATTTGACCTAGTTCCAACGAATATGTGCTAGATATATTACTTTGAATGAACAGTGATATCCTTAAACTTAATATTTTGACCGGCAAAGGCGTTAATCTATCTAGCACAGAGAACCAGAAAAATTATCACTACTTTAAAAGCCGTATTTTCATTCGTTCAAACCGCATTCGCACTGAATCGAACATAGAAATTCTCTTCATTTAGAGTAGGCGAACACTCTTTGTTTTCAAGCTCGTACAGCACAACATATTTTTGTCATTTCATTATTACTTTGTGTGTGAGAGATTATGCTCTGGGGTAGTACGGATATTCTCTCAATTAACCTCAAGTCTATGATATGTTTATAACAGTTATGAAGATAGTACAGGAAGAATACATTTGGGCGAATAGTAAGTTCAACTTATGGAGTTATCAAAATCGTTCTTGCAGAAAGTAACGATACACAACAGCCACCATAAAAGTTGCACCATGTCCATATGAAGCCATGCACCTATCAAGCCATGTCAATATTTAGTACAGTAGTAAATGAACTAGATGTTAGCGTTCTAATAAGTAATTAATAACAAATAGTATCTAATTGACGCCCGAGACAAATAGTCTATTATGGTAATCCCATGCCAGTGTATTTAAACTGGAACATTTAAAACTGGTAATTCCATAATCAAGTTTGACCTACATAGAACGTAAATTATGTATTAGGTGGGATACGATTCAAACTGCATTTTGTGAGATATTTTGTTTTTTCAAACGACAACTATTCTAACTGAACTCATTAACCATCATTAATTGCGACAGATTCATTCTTGGGCGGTTGGTAAAGCTTGTTTTTTTTCTGATAAAACTCTAGCTTCATAAATAGGTATGCCATTATAGGAACATTTATGTTCTTATGTATTAGTAAATGATTTGTCACCTTGTGGTATGTGTATGTGTTGATAATGTTTCCTATACCTATAGACTATGCACACTAAGGATGGATCACAGAAATTATAACATACGAGAATGAATAATTTAGTTATCACGATTTCGAGAACGAAAATCTCAAATCTATTTATTTGTTGAATTGTTTTTAGTTTTAAATTTTTCATCACCTCCCACGAAGGTCTTCGAATGGTAATCATATTTCTGCGTTTGAGGCTGTGAGGGTCTCTATGTCATAACTTTTTCACGTTGCTGGTAATACAAGTCTAAGTGTTTCAATGCCACGGCAAATTCATCGCCAGTGTCCGAATCATGCCAAGTTGTCACTAAACGTGAGCTAATACTGACATATATTCATTCAGAACCAATATATATATATATCTAATATACACTTTACTTTCAATATCCCAAAACCACGATAACTGAAGAATTATGGTGACAATCGAATTTATACAATGATCCTAATGTATATACTCACTTATGAAAGGCCCCATTCTTTACTAAATATAGAGTTCAAAATAACTGAAACACCGAGGTATTTATTTATTCATGTCGGTAGGGGGTCAAAGTTCGATCACCTGCTGCACATCACACGCTATTCTGAAATGTTTTGCACGAGTCCCTATGTCCTCTTCCAAAAGATTGTCAATTAAATTCTATTATAATAGTACTATATAAACTTGTTTAATAATATGTATAATTTTAGATCACCACAGATGACCAAATGTATCTGGCTGTATGTAAATAATATCAAAGAAAGCTTAGAAAGAACTCCCATGTGCTGAGAGTATTGGAGACACATTAAATTTAAAATTCAAAATTACTTGTACTTGATTGAGATAGTGATGGAAAAGCTGAAAACTAATAATGCAAATCAGAAAATTAATATGAACAGATTTGAGTGTAAAACTAATGAGGTCTGCGCAATGTAACAGACCATCTATGTACCAAGTTTTATTGAAATGTGATTGGAACCAAAAAAATATGAATTATTATGCTAATTAGGGAATTAATATAAACAGATTTTAACCCCAAACTAATCAGGTTTGTACATTGTCCTAGAGCATCGTTGTACCAAGTTTCATTGAAATGGAATAATTAGTACCTTAGATATCAGTGTGATAGCTTAAAATTGGTTAATTATGCAAATTAGTAATTAATATGTACAGAGATTAACCCACAATTATCCAGGTCTGTCTATTGTCCTACAGCATCCATGTACAAAGTTTCACTGAAATGAGATGATTAGTACTTGAGAAATCAGGGTGAAAGCTGAAAATTAATTATTTATGCAAATTAGGTAATTCATATGCACAATTATTTACCCTAAAACTAATCAGGTCTCTGGATAGTCCTAAAAGATCTATGTACCAACGTTCATTGAAATGTGATGATTAGTACTTGAGATATCTGTGGAAAAGCTGAAAATTAACTAATTATGCAAATTAGGTGATTAATATTCACAAATATTTATCCCAAAAATAATAAATGTACCAAGTTTCATTGAAATATAATGCTTACTACTTGAAACATCAAAAGCTGAAAATTTATTAATTATGCAAATTAGGTAATTAATATGCACTGATATTACCCTAAAAACTATCAGGTCTGTGCAGTGTCCTATGACATCTATGTACCAAGTTTCATTGAAATGTGATGATTAGTACATGATCAGTGGAAAAACCGAAAATTCACTAATCATTATGCAAATTAGGTAATTAGTAATTAGGTAATTTTTACCAAAAACTAATCAAAACCTAGAATTAGTTCAGAGCATATATGTACCAAGTTTCATCAAAATCCAATGAGTGGTTGTTTAGATATCAGTGGAACAGTCATGGAACAGCTAAAAATTAGCTAATTATCATGCAAATTAAGTTTGAATATGCACGGATTTTCACCAAAAACTAATCAAATCTGCGCACAAGTTCAGAGCATCTATATACCAAGTGTCATCAAAATCCAATGAGTGGTTCTTTAGATATCAATGGAACAGTCATGGAACAGCGAAACATTAGCTTATTATCATGCAAATTAGGTAATTAATATGCATGGAATTTTACCAAAATCTAATCAAATCTGTGCATTGGCCTAGAGCATCTATGCACCAAGTTTCATAAAAAACTGATGTATGGTTCTTGAGATATCAGTGGAAAAGACGGACACACATACACACATACATACATACACATACAGACAGACACACTAACTGCAAAGAATTCCATTTTGTGCTTCGCACATGGGAGTCAAAAATAATGTACAATGCACGTTATAACCTTATTAAATAAAACAAGTCATTGAAAATGACACAGTCCCCGTTAAATTTTTGAAAGTTCTCTTTGTGCTCATCATATTAAAGCGGAGGGGTTGTCGCGAGCGTGTCCTTGAAACTTGAGTTCCAAGTGGCGTATACAACATATTGTTTATTTACATCAAAACACGTATTCCGTGTAGTAGTAATATGGCCAAAAATAAAAACAGCCGTTATTCGGCCATCTTTGATCTGATTATGAAACACACTGATATGTATGACGTATGTGCCAAATATGAATGAAAATGGTACATAAATTGTGGAAATATAGTAGTAAGGCCAAAAAGTCAGATGGCTGTCAATCAGCCATCCTTGACCAGATTTTGAAACAAATTGTCATGGACATGCATCCTAACATGTATAAAGTACATGTATGTGCCAAATTTGAATGAAAACTGACAGAGCACGTCCAAGATTCCACATATAAAAAAAAGATGCCTGCCAGTCCACCATCTTTGATCCAATTGCGAAATAAATCGTCAGGGACATGTATCATAACATGTATAATCCATGTACCAAGTTTGAATGACAACTGACAAAGCATGTCCAAAATACGACATTTTCAAAAAACAAGATGGCTGCCAGTCGGCCATCTTTGATCCAATTGTGAAATAAATCATCATGGACATGTATCCTAACATGTCTAATCTATGTACCAAGTTTGAATGAAAACTGACAAAGCATGTCCAAAATACAACATTTTCAAAAAACAAGATGGCTGCCAGTCGGCCATTTTGAATCGAATCGCTAAACCACTGCATGTGCATATGTCCCACATAAAGTACTAGGCACATGCAAAGAATGAACGGGATCGGTCCAAGGGATTCTGAGATATGACTCTGGACGGACGGACGGACGCACAGACGCACGGACGGAGACCGAATTATAAGTCCCCGTTTTCGGACTTCGTCCGAACGGGGACTAATAACAGATATAATTGTATGATACGTAATCAAGTACAAAATAGAAAACATCCAAGTAGCAATATTCATTATCATTAAACTGTTGTAATTGAAGCCATGTCTTCTTTATAACAAACTAAATCTGTATTCTGTTCTTTTCCCGTCCCCGGCAATGAATTGTCTCTTCTTATATTGGCATTTCTATACTCAATGTATTTATCTGCAATTGGCATGAGAAAGCTACAAATAGCTGACACCATTAAGACTGCTGCCACCATGTAAAATGCAGCGTCATAATTTCCTAGAACATCACGCATCACACCTAAATAAGATAATAAATGGTATATCAAGTTATAACCTTGTAAAACATCACGCATCACACCTAAATAAGATAATAAATGGTATATCAAGTTATAACCTTGTAATATCAACTAAATATAATTTGCTGGAAATACAGAATATTTGTTCAATACATTTTTTTATATTTTGAATTAATTCAGCTTAAACAAACTACAGTGATTATGACACTAATTAGAGGAACACGATAGGCAGTAATATTTAAGTAGATCGTGTTTTGCCCCCGTACTGTACAGCTTCTATTTTGTTTTCGTATACTACGTGTTTCGTACATAGTGTCCGTAAGAGTAGTTCGTCGTCACCCTAAACCTGCTGACAGGATAGGCTGGCACAAAACAACACCGTAACAGCATCCCCACAGCTATTGGACTTGTTAAAGCTATAAATTGCCTTTAATGCAGTGCATTTAACTACTAGTATGTGATCGAGCGCCACCTTTTCTGTTTTAAGGAACATTTTTTTATAATGCCAGGTGGACATTATACAAAATAATGTTCACCCCAACAGCGGTGGACATACAGTTTTAGCGACCCGAAGAGCTCATTGTCAACCGAGGCTGACAATGGGTTCTGAGGGTCTCTAAAACTGTATGTCCACCGCTGTTTGGGTGTACATTTGTATTATTATACCGAATAAATCTTAAATAAAACAGAAATTGTGGTACTCAACCATGGTAATCTTCCAGGTCACGCTCGTAGAGCTGAATGCATGTATGAACACAAATATACAAGTTGAAAGAGTTCAAGAGCAGTGATTGAATTCTATCAAGTTGTAAATGTAATTGTATCATGGATGCCTTTTCACTTTTATGTTGTTTTGATAAACCTAATTTCAACAGCTTCAGCCTGACGAATTAGTATATATTTTTACAAACACATCCGGCGCCATCCTGTGTGAATCTATACGCTACACTGTCTTCCAGTTCGCATTAGAACACTAAAACGAGCTGCACACTGCTTGAGTAAAGGTTAATGTCAACACTATTCTATTTCAACAAATACCCTGTACATAGTATGTCGATATATTGTCAAAACGGTACCGTAACAAGGTAAAGTGCACGACTCTAAAATATTTCAGGTAGACGAACTGCGCAATCGCAGATCGAATGGCGAAACGCACGGCAAGCGCAACATCACGCGAAATCGCTACAAAATTCCAGTTTGCTTTCCAATATGATAGTCAAATAGTGAACGCAAACCTGGCAACTAATCAGTTTATGAATATTGGCGCATATCGTGTTCCCCTGACTAGTTATTGCCGTATATCAGGTAAATGCTGTAGGAAGGTACCCGGGTGGAGATAGACATACGAATATGGCAGCAGGTCGATACACGAATATGTCTACCTGTAATGCGCGAATCTGATTGGCTGTCATCGTCATGAGATATAATAATGGAATATGTTTACCTGTTATGCGAAATGTTTGACTGTTATGGTGTATAATATTGTTCACATTATTGGCTTTGCTTTGAACACACAACATTAACAGGACACTACAGGAATGCGTGTACGCATCATAATTACACATTCTGCTAACAAATTTTAAATGAAGGAGTCAGCGTTAAACCTTGTATATACTCACCAGCAATCGGAGTTCCAATCATCATCGCTAATGCCTGGGTTTGCAAGCAAATAGAAAGAGCACGGTCGTATCTCACAGGAAAGAAATAATGTACAACAACAGGCAACATGGGAATATAGCACGCCATACCAGCACCAAATACAATAGCAAACGCTAATTGCCCTAAGAGATATACAAGTGGATACTCTAATTCATAATCGTCGATATCAGCAATGGATCATTACAATATATTTCAATACATATAATTTGCAGTACAAATATCTCTAAAATACAATTTGCATACAGGCAAATGCTAATTTCCCCAAGAGATATAAATATATGCATATGATTTTGAAAGTGTCTTCAAAAATAAATTAGAAAAGTATAATGCTTCCAGTAATAATGCAGCACTCGGAATCAATATTGAATTCAATACTTGATATACGATCAGTTGCAGTACAAATGTTGTTTAAAACCACAATTTTCATAAAAATTTAATAAATTATAACATAACCTCCAGCAATGATCGCACATTGGAATAGAAATAATATACACACACCTTCATACGTTTTGCTATGGATGCTAACCACTGTTGCAATCCCAGAAATCACCATGCCAGCACCGTACAATATATGAGGTTGAACTTTTAGTAGACTTCCTCCAACTCCCCAGAATATTCTTCCAACAAACTGAGTAAGACCCATGATTGCTGGTAAACTTGAACTTTTAAAGCTGGGGATTCCATAATCTTTGGCACGTTTAACCTGCCGGGGAAATCAATTATGACATTCAATTATCCTCCTCGAAAAATGTTCACAATGTTTACTTTTTTGTAAGTTGAAATATACATGCTTGTAAGTTTCCCCTAGAAACATTTGACAAAGCTATGTATATTTTTTGTTTACTTTGAATGTATAAAACACTTTCTATATTTGATTAAACAATTGTGAGCATTCAAAAGTAATATTGGATTTCTACAATACAAAATCAATGCCAGAAGGTTGAAATTGAGAACTATAATTCAAGCCAAATGTCGCCATGTTCGGATGGTCTTGTTGATTAGGAATTCATTTATTTATTTATGCATGTATATTTCAACACAATGTAGATATAAATTCAATCAATTCCATGTCGACAATCATAACGACAATCATAACGAGTTATGTTGAATTTTGTTTATCCTATTGAATCATGCATGACATGTTTTCTTGAATATTTACCATGTGAACAATAACTATATACTGTGACCATGTAGAACCGAGTACGGATAATATCAACAGCAAGAACACAACATTTCTAAAAAGCGGTAGGTCACACATTGACTTAAATACAGTCTGAAGATTTCTCAAACCAGTGATGCAACAGCTTCTGCTCGCTTTCTTCTTCAGTTGCACTGTAGTTGCGGCAGGCTTTTCACTAAAATTACTATCAGAGTCATCAGGGTTTGAGACGCGTTGATTGAATTTGTCAGCCACATACAAGTCGTGATTCTCTGTGTCCTCGAAGGTGGTTGCTCTTTCGGTTATTTTGGTATATTGGGCTGGTGGTTTTGTGAGTCGATAATAATATTTTGTCGGCCTAAATAGTGCACCTGCTAAACAGAAATGTAAAGAAGTTCCCCCAAGGACAATCAACGTCCCTCGCCATCCATAATTGTCAAGAAGAATTTGTGTTAAAATGGAAAATATACACTGCCCTGCACCAGTTCCGGAAAGGGCCAGTCCTATAGCCATTGGCATTTTCTTAGAAAAATATTCACGAATCATAGATATTGCAGGAAAAGATGTTATCCAGTACAAGAAACCTGAAACAGCAAGGAATAATAAAATATGTGTCAGTGTCAGCATACGTTGGCTGATACCAGATTCCAGATACCAGATTAGACTCTAATCCAACACATTAGTTCGTTACAGATAGTCCAGTTTTATTCATCCAAACTGGCAGCTGAGGTCATCCCTCAGCCCCCACTAATCTCCTTCCTCTAAAATATTACACACTCTATCATCAAACTCTAAGGGCATGACAGAGTAAACAATGCAATCATCCAATCGATGCAGTTGTTGGCGCGATCACATGATTATCAGGGATGTGTCTCACGAGTAAAGCCTTTAGAAGTTGCCACAACTAAATACAATTAGTACACAATCTATTAATAAAATAAAATATGTGAACCAAATGTGTGTACATGATGTCATTGATAATGTTATTCTATATCAGCTCATCCTAGAATTATAACTACGTCATTTCAGGCTATTTAACAGCATATTTGTATACATGTAACTATTTAAATACATAAATAAGATAAAGAACCCAAACACATACTTATAAAAACTCCATACACAACATATATTTGTCTCAATGAAGTTGTAAAAGAACAAATAACAAATCCTATTGAAGAACATATTCCAGAAACCATCAGAATCTTGCGGTGCCCATATCGATTACATAATGTCATAGACACACCATTGCCGATAATTCCCATACTACACGAGAACGTTCCTACCAATGCTGTTGGAAGATTAAATATAATAATAATCATGCTCCATTGTAGAGATTGCATAATATATATATATATATAATGGTAGAAGGTAATTGTAGACTTGGCAAAGATTCAAGACAACCAGACGTTTTGAACATTCGACTCCATTCCTATCTAACATTGGGGAAGAATACTTTATCCGAGATGTCTTATAATATTGAATATCGCGATCTATTATTACCTACTTTACAGTTGCTATATATGTTACATTTATCATTTTTACCTTTCACCAATTACATTGTATAAAGATTGTATTACATGTGCATTGTCAAATATGACAAATCAGAATTAAGAAAAAAGCAAATTGACTGCAAGTCACACAAATATGCAATGTGTTCCAAAAAGTCGCTTTCAATGTGGTACTGTAAGAACACCTAGTCTACATACAAGTTGAGTATATCATTGGATGTTTTGATCAGTATAACAATTGTAATTTGCTTTGATAGCGAATAATCAAGTTTTACTTTTGTTATTTTCACATGTAATCAACCTCCAAAAACCTCAACTTTGAATATTGATGCATTTCTTTTTTATAGTTACCAATTATCTCAGTTATATAAATTAGACGACATTGGCACTTTCATTATTTGAGGTGAATGCATGCTTGGGTAATATGAAAGATAATTTTGATGTAGTCGATGACATCCCACAAGTAAAAGAAAGCTTAGAAAGAACTTAGAAAAAATACAGTATGTACGTTATTAGAAGCACATCTTCCACAATAGACATAAAGCAAAAATGTTGATTATTATTCATAGCACATGTGTTTCTAATAGAGTAAATACAGCATTCAGAAATAAATCTGCAAGCAATGATCAGGGTGGTTCCAAGTAGCTAGGTCAGGGGAAGCCATATGACCTCATAGATTTTCTTCCATGTCAAGCACCTTGTGACTGAGGCAATGAAGAAAACACCATCTATCCTTATGATCACTTCTGGTTTTCTTCGTAATGAGGACTAAGCCAATCGCTACAGAAAGTGGGGGTGGTCGGGAGGGACCTGGAGTCTATGGTGGGTATGAACTATGTGAATAGGTTGAAAACCCTCTGCCTAAATTCACTATGTTTAATTACCCACCATAGGGAGAAACTTCTTTGCACAAATCTGTAACAGAGACTACTCTTTGCCTATGCACAGGGATTCCTGCCGTCGTCCGGACCAGGTCAGAAACCAAAGTCTGACCCACTACGAGAGGACCCACCCTAAAAGAACCCTCTTCAACGGTTTGGGTGTCCCTTAGGTAATAACTGGTAAAGACATTTGCGTTCTCCAGAAGCCGCCCTCAGTATATGCTCGAGGGGGCGCCTTAGGCAAGAGCCAATGAGTTAGTGATTGCACGAACGTCATGCGCTCTGTTGACCCTGTGTTGAGGATGCCAGATGGTCATAAACCACACACACTGTCACAGTGATCCACCTGGAAATGGAAGTTGGGCGAGGCTGGTCTGTTCTGCTTACCTTGGCCATAACACATAAACATGTGCTTGCTGCCATGGCTCACTAGTAAGGTTCCCATAGTAACTCGATGCTCGAACCGGGCAAAGTGGCAACTCCTCTTGATCCCCGGAGCCGACAATGTTGGCCAGACGGGATGACGATCAGCTAAGAGTCGTGTCCTGGAATTTGGATCTTGGCGAGAAACTTGATTTGTGTCTTTATCACAGCTTGATTGTCCATAAAGGTGGCACAACCGTCTGAGAAGGACAAGACCCCTAGCTCAGAATGGCGCCTACCAGAGGCGACAGCTAGCAGTAAGACTGTTTTCTACGTCAAATATTTCAGTGGTGCTGATCCCAGAGGCTCCAAAGGTGGTCTGCCTAAAGCTGAAAATACAACCGACAAGTTCCAATTGGGCAGTTCCCTTGTTCAGAGTCTATGCCTCTGATGGAAAGCGGTAAACAGTCTCCCAAAAATAGGACAATTGGCTAGTTTTGTCCGCAAGAGATTCTCGTGGGTGACAAGGCAGGCCTAAAGACAGCAATTCCTGCATAGGACAAGCCCAACAGGTCAAACAAATGAACGAAAAAATCAGCTACCTAGCCAACAAAGGGATGGCATGGATCAACCTTCCACTACACTAGGCTGCATTGGTGGAAGCCCAGTTCGCCCTGGCCTGGCAGCTTGCTCAGATAAGCCTGAGCGAGTCAACCGATGTGTCGTCTAGTTGGGACAGCAGATCCAGTAAGTCTGGAAGCACTACTGGTGTTCCAACTAACATTCCCATTATTAGTGGAAACCAGGTCTTGCTTAGCCTGTTGGGCGCCACCTGTGTCAAAATGCAGGTGCGCTCCTGTCGAAGTTTCCCGAGTACCCAGAGAATAGCGAGGAGGGATGAAAAGGCGTACACGTTCATGTGAGCCCACGGGATCGACAAAATGTCCCTTGCCCAGAGTCAGCAAGAGTGTCACGTACATCAGGTGCTTGGCATTCTGGTGGTGTGGTGAATGGGTCTAACTTTGGATCGTCCCACCGCCGATATGGCTGCCCCGAACCTAATGCAGGGGCCTTATTCCTTGGGCTTAATTGTCCAATAGGTGGGCTCCCCAGTCTGTAAGGATGGGATCCCGAAGCACCAAGACTACTCCTTCCATCCTTAAACGAAAGATGGTGGGAGAAGGCCCAGTCTGTGTAACTCAGATGGTGACACACCCCATAACTCAGTTCATCAGCAAAAAAACAGCAAAAACAGCATCCTGCTGCACAGATGCAGCCCCTACCACGAGAGCCAGATGACAATGCGGCATATCCCACGTAGCCATGTGGTGTCCCACCAACAGCTGTGTTTGCTGGTCTTGATGCTGGTGCGTTCTGCCTTTGAGACTCGAGTGCTGGAGGCGCATAAGATGCATTCCAGAGGGCAGGCAACAAACTCAAAAGTTGAGGGTCGCAATGCTCTCAGAGCGTGGATTGTTTCTGACTGAACTGCTGAAATATTCCATGAACGCGGCCATCCCCCTTAACCCGTCCCACCAGTATCAAACACTGCATCGATCGGGTAGCACTTGGTCCAGCGGAAAGGGTTGAGCATGAGATTGCCCCACCCTGGGGACTTAGGCCTCTATTCTGCAGGGAACCAAGGCCCGCCCATAAACAATGTCTCTTTGTTCTCACTGCGTCAAGCACTCGGCCGGAACAAGAGAGTCATGCAGTTGGTGTTGCTTTTGATCCCGCCATCTGAATCCTGGAAGAGACAGCACTACCAAGAGTGGCTGCTTCAGGTTTAAGGGTGGGGGTAGAACATCGGATAACTGGGATTGATGTTCCCCACACCACCCCCACGGCGTGGCTCACGGAGTTGTTACGAATAACAGACTCCTAGTGGCCGCCCAAGGTTGCACCAGCCAAATCAGATATTGCCTAACCCGCCCTCTACACTTTTCGAGAAAAAAAATTTGAGCAAGGGCATGACCAAGACACCTCCGAAAAAGGAAGCAGGACTTAGGAAAAAAAATCCTTGTCACTGGATCCGACAGATGATTCCTGGCTGGCATAGTGCAGGGGGGTTCAAAACCAATGTCCTGATTGGTCCCCGATAAGGGGATCCCAGGGGAAGCATCCCATGCTGAATAGCGCTTGCTAGTGTGCTTTTTCTGGCTTGCCGAACAAGGGGCAACTGCATTTGGTCTACCCGACCTGCAAGGGACACAATTTGTCCTGGCAGGCCCTCAACCAAAGCCTGAATCTCGTAGGCAAACTCCTGCATGATGCGAGGAGTAATCTACAAAGAGACCCGTAACAGGCTCCATAGGAGCAACAAGCTCCAGGGGCACAGCCTCGCCGTTGCCGGCACGATCTAGCAAACCTCTGCCTGCAATAGCAGACTGTGATGATGTCCTCTGATCAGCAGGGGGCTGCCAAACTTCGGATCCACTGCTGTAGGGCCTCCCACTTGTCAATGCAGTACCAAGGTAACGGTAAACAAATGGGAGGAGTTTCGCTCACTCCACTCACTCACACCCTACAGGGCCCCCGAACTGAAAGCGCCATCAGTCTTTTCAACACGCACACGGTCCTGATAAACATCCCAGACCTTTGAATCCCAGTTGGCGTACATAACCTTGTTGCAAAACCTCAAATTCTGAACGTATCCTAAGCCCAGATGACGTTTGCTATGGGGGTTACCAACCCAAGAGTTACTTGAGGCAATTGCCACACGACTGTGTGAATTGCCTATTTCCTGTCCATTTGAAAACTACACTAGTAAAATGAACAAGGCATGCATGAGTGAAACGAATTACAGTTAAAAGCTGACACAATGTGACCCCACAAATTGCTGAATGCGTCATCTGAGTTTTTTGGACACAAAAAAAAAGTCACAGGCTCCAAAATAAGAAAAACTCATCCTACCAGCCACTATATCCACTGTTACCAATGGAAAAACTGGAGATTGAATCGCACTGTTTTTTTGTGGAGAAAATAAGGCAAGATGGCGTTGCCCTCATTGCCTCGGTCACGTGGAGCATGACGTGGAAGAAAATATATGAGGTCAAGGGGCTTCAGCTGACCTAGATTTCTCTCTCCATCAATGGCTGAATCGCAAATTAATGCCTACAGTTCAAAATTGTCATTTTGACTGACCAGAGTCTATGGTGGGTAATTGAACGTAGTAAATTTACACACATTTATTTTCATCAAAGTTCAAAGGTACATTGTACATGTATATTAATTGTCTGATTCCTGTAAGTATAGACATTTAATGAATAGACTCCCCAAAATTGATATTGCCAAATTGTTTGCTTGTGCATGCAACAGTACATATATGTATGGGTAAAGCCTCTTATGGGAAGAATAAAATAATTCAATTTGTCATATTGTTTGGCTGCCATCTTGGATTCCAAGCAAAAATGGCAAAAATGTTGAGCATTTCTTCTTGCCATGTTTTTGACACCAAATATATAACGGAAAATATTTGAATATGCACCGGTTGCTACTCCTGATGTACTCTATGAAAATATAACTAAAAATAATTGGTAGATTATTTATAGTAAGTCACATACAATAGTAAAAACTGCTTTACCAACCACCTAGAAAATATAATGCTGATTTATTGCGTGTACATTATACAAAATCATTGAATAGTACAAAATATTCATAAAAAAACTATAAATCTGGGAACAGTATGAGGAACGCATTGTTGTATGATGTACACGTCTACTGTACTACTAACAAACAAGATCACTTTCATGTTGATTTTAATAACTGTAAATTACTGCCATGATTTTGATACCAAATATATAATGGAAAAGATTTCCTTAAGCCCCGTGTACTCCACCCCATAAGATGAGCCACACTCAAGCCACAATTGTATGACCTTCAAGATAACTATACATGTCCAGAGTTGTGCACATACAATGAGAACTAAGGGGCACTGGATAGGCAGGGTTAGAATTAGATCCATGTGTGGGATGATGTAAAAGTATTACTAGTACAAAAATAGTAAAATATACCCAGTAGATAACCACAGAATCATAATTTACAAAAGATGATAAAAATGTCTGATCAAAGAAATTTTATCAATTTTTACATTCAAACAGCTGCCCCTCTACACTCCGGAGCTCAAACCCTGTAGGATTTGACAATATTGTTGACAAAAATTAAGAACTGAAATCTAAAAAGGCTGCTTCTGAACAAATTTATTACAGTGAAGAATAAATGGGTTAAATTTAATCTAGTATATGTACATTATAAACTTTGGATTTTTCATTTTAATTGTAATTATTTTTTTTAGAAATATTCAATATTTAACAGGCAGAAAAAAACGAAAAGCAAACCTACCAGAATACAATGTAAAAATATTAAATTCAAAAATATTAGTTTAAATACTTTTTATATTAGGCTGTTTCTGGAACTGGTTTCATAAAATGAATAGCAATTAGTTATTTATTCAAATTATATTATGCCAAAGATGGAACAGTATAGACATTTTGAGCCAGCATATGAACACCTGCTTTTGACGCTTCAACTCTACGCCAAATACTGAGCTTAATAACGAGAATGGAAACAAACATTACATTAAATCATAATGATTAGAAAACTGTAAATAATATAAAAATCAAATCCAACACTGAATTGACCCAACTAGTTCATCACAAATTCATAAAATAATCCCATTTATAATAGTCTTCCTTTCTTTCAGAAGATTGAAAAACTGAAAATTTACTCAAATTTTGTCTGTTGGTTCCAAAATTAGGGTTCATTTCCAGAAATATTGAAAAGTAAAAGAAATCTGCAGCCATAGCTACAATGTCTACAAAGAACTGACTTTCAACAAAATATAACCGATTTAAATCACTCTGTACTGTACTTGCAGCTAAGGGTTAGGCCATTTGATTTTTGAGGGGGGAGGTCAGAATTAAAAAAAGGGGTTTTTCAAAAAAAAAATTGTTGTTTCAGAATCTGAGTATTTTTAAAAGAAATTGAGGCAGTGAATTAATACAATATGCCAATTTGAATAAGACCAACGAACTGCGTATGATTTTGTCTTACCTGTATTAGCATTAGATGCATTGAACGAGTCCAACAACGCCACATATAGCACGCCAAATGAGTAGAACACACCACCGAGAAGAACAAAAATTAGAAAACTCCCAAACATAACACACCATCCATAGCCTCCATCCGGTGGATCAAACTGTCTGTTAGCAATGCGATTATTGACTGTCTTTGAGAATGAATGAGAGCTACCAGTAGAGCTCATGACTGCACCTAATATGACTTGTTTTTTCAGCTTCGATAGTGGAGTGGAGTCTGGACAGGAAGCTCTTTTTTTTAGCTTCGTGGTCTGGGCAACTAAAACACGCAAGTAAACTCCCCAAGTTACTGATAATTAGGTCATTTGTTGTTATCAGGTGCAGCCAGTGGAGCTGTTTTCATCGGAAAAGCTGTTCCAAAGGATTTTTGTTGAGGGCAGGGGATTTTTCCTATTTTTTGTAGAGGACGGGGAATATCAGTACCCCGTAGTGGGCAGGGCAGATTTCTAAAAAAAATGCAAGGACAGGGAAACTTTTTTTAGTGGGTAGGGCACATATGAAAATATCGCAGGGTGGCCAAAACAGAACAGGGTATAATAAAAAAAACGCATTGAGGGAAATAACATCTGCTTAATGTGGGCAGCCGTGTGCTATCAACAGTGGCGAATCCAGAGGGGGGCAGGGGGCTATGGCCCCTCCCAAACGCATGACGATTCATATCATCTGGATTACGCATAGCTTCTCTGCGATTTACGCTCCGTATATTTTAAGCGAAGCTTGCCCCCCCCCCCCACAATACATTTTGCTGGATCCGCCACTGGCTATCAATAACTGAAAGAGCGAGTCACCCAATGATCTGCTGAGTGGTTAATGTATTCAAGAAGCCCATATAAGCCAATGACTCGATGAATTACGCCACCAATCGGCATAGCAATGTAGGTTCTGTCACTGTGAATATTCACCCCGGATATTCACAAACATTGTACTGCAACCAGTGTAAGTGAGAAATAGAGTTCAGTTGTCATCACTATGAATGTACGAAGTTGATGTTACACTTCGGCAAGTTGGCGGTAGGGGAGTAGGCAATGAGGGCAGGGGAAAGATGAATTTGGTTAGCAGGAGGGAAAGACAATTTTTTTCAGATGGAGAGTAGCATATGAAAAGGTTTTAATTTCCCCCTTTTCCTTTAATTAGCATACTTCAAAAGGCCCATAAAATATTTTTTGTCCCAGAGAATTGACTATTTAAATTTATTGCTTGTTGGCTGCACCTGTGTTATCACTGATTAGCTTACATTTGCTTACAATTCAATAGAACTAAGTGGATTCTGACCGCAGCGGAATAAGGCTGACCTTCAGGACTTTACTCAGGACCAATATACTAGTACTATAGTATAGTGATTTCGTCATGCCCAGGACCTTGACAAGTTGATAAACAGAAGTGTGAAAACGACCTCTGAACCCTAACAGTTTTCACAAAAACAGAGAGCGTCATTTGTGCCGTCCAGATGTATTCGAACCTGTCCTCCTGTTTCACAAGTTTGAAGTACTGGTACTCAGATTTAATTCTGCTGATGATGCGCGTTTTGAGAATTTCCAACGGATCCACAAAAGCACTTCCCTCCCGTTTATTCCGCCGGGAGATATGGATAGCTACTTTTGCAGTGATAATGATAAAAAGTAAAATACTCTCACACTGACAAGAGAGAAAACAATGTGAGTGGTGAGGTGGCAAAATAACAAACCACCAAGGAGGAACCGTCTAACCAAGTTGTAAAAATTCAGTAGAAATGCGCGAAATGAAGCGACAGAAGGCGCCAATCGCCGGACATTCAATAACAATGTGAATGAGCGAAACCAGATCACCACAAAGCAAAATTTGCCCCAGCAAGAAAACCAGCAGTAGAATATGCACCATGCATTACACGCCGTTGCAAATCTCCCTCACGTTTTGTGATGGGGGCAGTATTTAATATTTAATATTTAATATCTGAAGGCGTATTCAAGGCGCATACTGTCAATGCGAGATGGCAAGTGTGTGAGATTTTGCCCATCGTTTTCTATGGGCAAATACAAAGTTTCCGCCTGCACTCAATGGCGGCCTTGCCATACAAAGTTTACAAACGATCTTTGGAGTGAAGAGATAATATCAGGGGAGGGGACAAACTGTACAAGCGATAGAATAATTGTGACGTAAGCAAATTGTTAATAACAAGTGCGCGACATTGTAGGAGCAAAATCCGCCCAAAACTACATTTTGTTTTCAACTTTTTGCTTTATTTCAGTTCAGTTTTAGTCAATAAATGTCTTGGTGTTCTCCAAATACACACCCAACAATGTTAAGCCCGTACTGGTCCAAGGGCGAGCAGCTAATGTTTCGCCAGCTGCCAACCCACAGTCCCTCTGACTTTTGAAAGTTGATTTTGGAATTGGATGCGCTCTCATATATTTCCAACCATTGTGCTAGTTTATTAATAAAAGTCTTGTTTGCGTCTAATGAATATTTCTATGTCGTCAGCATATGCTGTCAGTTTGCTGTTTAGTCCATTTCTCTGAGGGATATCAAAACCTGTGATGTCTTTATGCTGCCTGATTTTATGGAGTAACTGCTCTATGGCAATGACATATAAAAGTGTGGACAGAGAGCATCCTTGACGAATGCCTCGGGACAACATGATAGGTGATGTGAGGGCGCTGTTCACTCTAACAAGAGAATGGTCATTTTTGTACAAAAGACAAATATACTGAATGAAATTTGGTCCAAAACCAAATGGACGTAATGTCCTGAACAAATAAGTGTGATTTATGCGTTTTCCTGATCAAGAGCTACTGTAACAATACCCAATGGAGTGTTTGTCGCGTTACACTGATAGTAATCGATACAATCGCGCAGTAGGTTGATGTTGTCGTGAATGTGACGATTTGGGATACTGCAGCTTTGATCAGAATGGATTATGGAACCAATGACAGATCGAAGACATAGTGACAATGCTTTCGTGAAGATGTTATAATCACTGCACAGGAGGCTAACTTTCCGCAAGTTTTTAAGACAAGTAATTTCCCCCTTTTTAGGTAGTAAAGTGCAAGAAAACCATCACAAATACAACAAACAAAGATATTCACGATCTGCTTCACTGAGATTTGGTAATCCTTCAAGAATAGAATTTAGTGCATTTTCACCAGTGTTATCGGGTGACTGATGTGTAAAGAGATGCATAAAATTTGCAAGTGATGTTAAGTATTTTACAAGTGTCGTCAGTTAGACCATGGAGTTTTTACCTCCATGGTTAGACGGCCATTTTCGCGCTGAATATTGAGCTATTTAGTAAGTGTACGAATGTAACCCATCACAGCACTGAAAAATTAACGCTGTATTTTTTGTGGGAAAAACTCCAAACTAAAATTTGTAAATAGAGGGATAAGTGAACTACTCTCAAATTCAGGCAGTCCATCTTGCTAGGACCAATCCGGTTATAAATTAGTTGACCATGTGGCAACTAATCTAGTCAGCCTAACTACTGTAAAATACTTTATTTTCGCTTGGAATTAATTTTCGCTGAAAGAATGATTCAGTGAAAATCCAGCGAATATTACTTTTTTTCTATACTATACTATACATTCAACTCACCGAAAATCAGTGAAAATAAATTCCATAGTACAAAACACCAAAAAAGTCTTTACAGCGAAAATTAATTCCAGCTAAAATAAAGTATTTCACACTGAGTAATCGGTCATCATACCATTTCCAATCTATCGGCGCTGGCTCTGTGGTGAATTAAAATACATAGTGCAATTTACCCGACGGACGATACTTACCACAACATATAATCTCTTTTGATAGTGCATATTTGTATCACCCCCAACAGTCTCCGGACATCGAGTCGGTAACCAAAATGGCACAATCATATAGACATTATAGAACTATTTAATACGGGTGGCATTGTACACGTTGGTGAATAAATTCATTCTTTGCCGATTATGAAAAATACAGATTGGGTTAGTTCCCGAGAGAAACTGCTCTAATCATATGATCGGATAAAGCGCACTGTAGTATTTAGGTACAATTTCGAGTTGAGATTATGACTTTTCTTTACGTAACACTACGATAAAGAGTTTCCGTTTTCGACATTGTGAAAAGCTTTCGTTTTTTGGGGGATAAAAAACATTAAAAAAAAATTTTGACAAGACAATTCAGGAATTTATATTAAGAATAATTCATAACGAAATGTATTCCCTATGCACCCATAAATAATGTTCATAATTACCAATTACACTAGAATATTACATAACAAAATAATTTGATAAATTCTCTATATTTTTGCCTTTTATATGTCTTGAAGTATTACTGAAAGAAGGTGAATGAAATTACAAACTATGTAGTGTGTTCAACAACTCATGTATGAACATTAACTTAATTCGCTAGCCAGTGTGCAAATTGGCTACCCCAATACTTCTGGGACTTGCAATCATGATAATTTTCTGGAAACTGTACATCAAATCACATATTTTCATTATTAATTGTTCATTGTATTTCTAAATTTCAGTTTTTATTGTTCATAATTATTTACAGTGATAAAACTTTCCGTTCTGAAACCAATTCCAGTTCAGGTTTCAGGTCAAATCCGGATGAAAAACTTCATGGTGAAAATATGCTTTGCGTCGAGAGTTTGCCTACGATCGAAAACATACCAAAACGAAGATAATGATAAATGCCTTCGACTGTTTCCCCCACAGACCCTATCCATTATTTCACCGTAAATTCAGACTGTATGTAAATTGTGTGTTTTTTTATGTTTGTTTCTTCATTGTAAGTGTCGTGGAAATCCATGACGCATTTTTCTTTAAAAAGAAGTATTATTTTTCCGAGCCCGGCGTGGTGAACGAAAGATTTAATTTGGATAATTGTTCGTTGTTGGCAAAAGGTTTACAATGTTTAACCCAAAAACAAAATCTTTTCTGAGGTGGTCCTGAGTATAAGCCCGTCCCTTACTTTTCCCGATTTTACGTGTTCATGTTTCTGGGCTTATGATCAGGGAAGTACGGTAGACTGTGAACTTAGCGAAGATTCTATCTAGAGTCTATCTGACGTCGACGATGCCCCTTGTTCGGATGATAGTTTTATTCCAAATTACGCGGAAGTCTGTGGACAATCTGCTTGGTGTTCCTATGACAATTGTCCCATTGATATTGATTTGCTCTGAGTGCGGCTCAGTGAATACATGGGCGAACATTTTTCCTCCACCACCCTACGAACTCAAGATTGCATACTCGAGCATCCAGACTTTGAAATAATTTGCACGCATGGAGCAGTACTGGAAACATCATTTATTAGACAGTTGGACAGAAAAAGAAAAAAAAAGTTACTGTCTCTATCATTCGCACATCCATAATATTTGCATTTTGATGTGCTTGTGAATAACATTAACGTAAAAGTCGAAGCTCCCTATAGGCTGTAAGTTAATTCATCAATCCAGCCAACTATGGCCCCCTAAGTTATTTATACATAATCAGATAGTATTTCGTCATCATGCTTTGTTGTCTTTCTTGTTTATACCTCATGCGGGCGTTTTTTATGGCAAGATGGCGCGGACGGAAGTCCTTCACAGTTTTATGGTTTCTCATTTTTAAATCACCATAACTCTGAAGATAATCATTTTTTTTTTCAAATTTATAATCAATGTACATAACTTAATAAATACAAACACCAAATTAGGTTATATTAAGTTCCCCTCCAAGCTGATCTAGCTACGACCAGGAAACAGTTCATTGACTGTGTGAATCCTGATACTATGTAAAGATGCATTTGATTGGATAAAACCACGCATTGACGCGAAAAACAACTAATCAGAATATTTGTTCCAAAAAAAGAAAGCAAGTGAATCTATTTCCTCCACTTATAATGCGCGTTGAAAGCGTGACTGTTTTACCGGGGTTTTTAAATCACAAAAATTTAACTGATATTCGTCAAAATAAAAACATTTACGTGTTTAGGCAAGCATTCGTGTGGACTTCTTAGTGATCAGCAACGTCCGTGATGGTACGTCGGCTGCGCTGGTCGTTTACAGATCGTGCCTTTGTTCTGCTCGACGGTGACGATGTTGCCGCTACAGGTTTAGACCTTAAGTTTAGACGAATGTTTTTATCGATATCGATTTTATATATTTGACATCACCTTGTTAGTAAAAATATGGGTACGGTACTACACTTTTCTAGGCCAAATGTTATTTTTTTAATCGTGTTCAAAAACTTGCAACTTTTTGTTCGGTAGTGTTATCACCTCACGGTGACCTGCTACGATAACAAGCCAGAATTTTCACGTGATGGTCTGTTTTGAAAATAATTTTTTGTCTAGGACCAGGCGCACAGGAAATACAACAGGGCGCTGACAATTTAGACAGGGCTTTAATTTCAGAAAGCAGGGCGCAGCGCCCTGCTAAACTTGGCGACGACTCGTAACGTTGGCGCTGTCTTTTGCCGTTAAATGTTTATGAAACTTGCGGCATACTGAAGTCCGGGACTTGAGGTAAACTGAACCTCAAATAAAACGGACGAAAAACAAATACCCCGTTATGATAAAAACTCAACCTCAAGTGAAAGATAAGGTTTGTTTGCGATGTGACAACAATACCGCCCACTTTGCATAATCGCGGGTTATAATTAGTTACGTCACTATGCGTTATCAAGAGGACAGTTGAAAAACTTGTCATGATTATGGAAAACTCTCAATAAATCGAATTGTAGTAGTAAAAAACCAGCGACCGATGTCCTGTTTTAATGTTGATGTTCAAAATAACTGATTTTGAAGTTGTTGGGCTAAACAAATGAAATAATCGAAATAATCGCCCCCAAACTGAGAATTCACAATTGTCTCGTTTTCTCAGTGTTTGTTTCCGGAGCACATCGATGTGAATGGTTGAAAATGACGTCTTTCCGGCCACCGCCACTAAGTTGTGTTTTGAACACATGGACTCTATAAGACGTAAGCTTCATTATCGTATTTTAATTTTGACTGAATCATGCGACACTTTTTCACTGTTATTGCGCAAAAACGGACTACATACTTATAAAATCGCAAAATGTTGGAAATATGAATCTTTTGTTCAGGAAAAATAAATAAAACAAAGGGAAAAATTAGAAATACAGGATCAAATTTCATGACCTCTTTTCTACGATAACGTGACTTTCGGGATCACTGTCATCATAGTGGTGCCGCCATTTTCAATTTTAATCTTGTTACAAATTTACCAGTCAGAGGTCATGTGGCCATAAAACAAACACACTATTGAAAAAAATAATATTAATCGAAACTTTAAACCGGGTCTTCCTAAATATATTTAGGTTTGGTGGTTTCTCCTACGCCCTTCTTTCAATTTATCTGCTAAAATGGCAATCCATCTGACCAGACGAAATAGGATGAATGGAGATGCGAAAACAGATGTCACTTGTATGTTCAAGGAAAGGCTACGCTACAGAATAGAAGGTGAATACTGGTACTATACAATCACGAAGAAACTGGACTGCTTCATAGATTACTGGTGCATCAACAGCGGATTGGCAGAGGTTAATAACCAAGAACTGATATTCCCTCGAGATATCGTATAAAATATTTTTGTCATTTTCTGAACCACATGTGATGTAATTTAACAGTAATAACAACTTTATGCTTTTAAAACCAAAAACATTATCTAGACATTTACAACATATGTCGCCTATATATTGAATTATATAATAAACGCTGTAATTCGTTTTAATATACAATTTGTATTGTAATTTTTAGCAATTGTATATAGAGCATGTAATTTTTATTGAACAATGTCATGATAAATAAAGGTTTGTTAAAAATCAAAAAAAAAAAATCTTTCAATTTATAGATCGGCATTTCTCTTGCCAATAAACTACCAGTATCTCGCTACCTTTATTGTTCAACCGTCGCGTGTGCTGTCAAATTAATTAGTTATCAAACGATTCACTGTGTTGATCCTGCAAGCTGACGACAACTGATGCAAGTTAATCATTATATCTGGAGTTAATCTTTTGAAGGCCGTCTCTTACCTACGCTATTCATAATTGTTGACATTTTGTGCAATATGCTCTCGTCATTGTTTTTAAAAAAAATACGCTTGCTTGTTTTGATGACTTCGACAGTTTTCATTTACATGCTATACGGAAAACAGCAGTCATACAATCAGGAACATAACATCAGTTCTTCAACATCACAAATAAGGTATATATCATATTTTGTGTTGTATTGTGTTCATGAGTAAAAGAGTTAATTAATTGTATTAGTGAATTACACGTCGTTGCAATGTGGTACGTCCAGTGGTCTGCACAGGAATTCACATTCAGTATTCTATTGGCGGAACTACATATAGTATATGTGTTGTTTAATAGTCTTTAATACATGTGCAAGGTACGAATGTGTGTTATTTCACGTGTCAGGCAAACATGATATTTCCCCATTTCTTCATAGAGCACACCACGTTGGCCGACAGAGACTGTTCGACGAAAACGCAATGTAATGTTTATTTATACATGTTTTGTTTGAAGCGCATCATACGATATTGCATTGCAACCACGTATACAACGCGTGTATCAGTACAGTGGGTGGGAAAGTAGTAGGTAGAACCGTGAACATTTATAAAGGGCGGTGGTCGTCGCGCCGTGACCTGTTCGATATAAGACTCATAGCAACGCACACAACGCGTGTTAAATACATTGATTGTTTACTTGAAATTCGAACACGCGCTGGGCGACCACCACCTCCCTTTAACAGCAATACGTTTAACTACATGTACATTTAACGGTTTTCTTTATTTTTATATATAGAAAACATATTCGTCAACTATTGCCTCCCACAGTCGATATAACGGTTTTCAAGAAAAGAGTGGCCATACAAAACCTGACGTTTCACAATTTTGCAATAGAAGATGAAGACACAAATAAAGATAACGACAACCAAACATATACTATACCTCGACAAAAGACCTGTGCGGTCGTTGGCAATGGTGGAATTCTTTTGAATAGCAAATGTGGTGAAGAAATCAACTCCAATGATTTTGTTTTTCGTTGCAATATACCGGAAGTGCAGAACTTCACAAAAGACGTTGGCGACAAGACAAACATTACCACAGTCTGCAGTATGCAAATGTACATCGCATACAATCACCTTATTGGACAGAATCCAAACTTTCTATCGCACGTGCCATTGCAAGAATCAATTAGTTTATATCAGTTTTTGAATAACTCAATTCTCTGGTTTCCCAATCCCAATGAAAAGCTTACTGCTGAAAGGTTGCGGACTGTGTTAGAATTTTTAAAATCAAACTATAGTCTGGTGTATCAAACAGCGTACACACAGAAGAACCTGACTGAAGATTTCCAAAGGTGAGATACCATTTACTAATAAATGATATGCATGACGTGGTATATTATGATTTGCTATTTATATATATCTTATATTTATGCCAATACTAATGATACTATGGCGGCATTATTGAAATGTCATTTTTATTGATACATATATGCATATTATGCATACATTGAATGATACATTATTTCCAGAATTTTGCCCTATGTTAATATCTTCATTAAAGCAATGTTAATAAACTTGTTATTGCGAAATCAGAAATGTACATGACTATACTATGTGTCACTATTATCTGGGCATTGTTGTTATAGCTACAAGGTATTTGATGACCATTTTCATGTGCATATCATTAATTTCTCGCATTTCAGTTTATTGAAGAAAAATCCCTCGTCTGGAATGAGAACAATTGCTGCTGCATTGTCTATGTGTGATGAAGTTAATGTATATGGATTCTATCCTCTGCATACCGATCCCCATGGCAACCCCGTGCCTCATCACTACTATGGGTATTTTGCTGAAAAGGCGTGGGACTATAAGGACGAGACTAAGCTACAAAATATGCCAGAAGAGTTTAAACTATTGCAATCCTGGCATGCAAATGGGATTATTCGGTTAGTTACAAATCCGTGTCGATTGTCAAATTAATTAAAACGTATAATAGATAATTTCCAACTAATGAAATCGATGGGAGAAGCTTTAACCGATGGATATATTGGAATATATAGTAAACAACGACTATGAAATGAGACTCGAACACAACTGCAGGGTCATCACTGTTTAAATTTTATTTTTCGTGTGTGTTTTCTGGCTTTCATCCGAATCGAAGGCGTACATATTAGTCTGAATACGTTCAGACACTTTAAGTGGGCAGTTAGGGCGGGTGATTATTTTGCCGGAATTTGCCATAATTATATTGTTTTTTTGTTCGAGATATTTCGCATTTTAGGTTTTTTAGATGTTTACTAATTATAATTTATCACTGAACCTCGTTCCCGAAGTCCAAGAGTCTTTTATATATAATGGCAACAATTTATTTAAATGAGAAATATAGCATTACAAAAAGTCATTTCCTATACGACAACATATATTTTCAGTGAATAATATTTAATAACATGAACAAAATGTAAGATATTCAGGTACTTACAATATTTCGCACCAAACGGAAACGACTTATTTTTTTAATTTTACAGTCAGATACATATAATAACATTCAACATTCTTTTTTTTTATAGAATTTATCAAATTTATGATACTTAACATAATGGCTGACATAAAAGTTAATTAGTTGAGAATTATGAAGATTATGAAGCGTTCGAAAACTTATACATGATAAGTGAACACAGCCATAACCAAATTTACACAATTTTATCAGTTTAAAAAATATGTAGTTCATTTTTCCACTGTCCACTTACATGGACGACTCCTATAAATGAAAAATTACAAAAACAAATAATGAAATATAAAAATAAATACAAACTGAAAATGCTGCCACAAGTTTCTTTACTGTGCAAAATCTAACCATCCAGTGCATTGAAAAAGTCGTGGAACGAGCATGTTTTTTTAATTACAATGAACGTAACAATTTTGATGAACATTTTTGCAAAATCGTTCTGGAGATTTTAAAATGTTATTCAAAACAACAATATTCTTCATTTACTTCATACTGTTTACCTTCTTCCTGACACGATTGATTGCACCTGCCAACAAGGTATTTTATCTGGTAAGAATATGTTTGAGACGTGGGTGCAACAGATTTTAACACACACACACACACACACACACACACACACACACACACACACACACACACACACACACACACACACACACACACACACACACACACACACACACACACACACAATCACACGGAAACAGTATAACTCATATAGTCAAAAAGAAATCAGTTGATCCAAAATGAATTCCACTGAGCAGCCAACTGTTGCCTATAACATTTACCTGGTCGTACACGGGTTGCTGATTGATGGATGTAATAATACTCGGGGTACTAACTTGAGAGTCCAAACAAATTGCCTTTTATAAAGGTAAGGTTGCAAACTTTAACTGATGAGATATATTTTTAGTATAGTGTGGAAATAGTAATAATGTGGTTAATTCTTGTATAAACAAATACTTTCCGTTTTCGACATTGTGAAATTTTTACCAAGTGAAGTCATATTTCAAGACAATTCAAGATAATTCAAGACAAATGAAATGCAAAAATATCGAGAATATAACGAATTATGTTTAAAAAATTAGTAGTGGTGTGCATGTGGAATCAATCTGATTAAAATCTGATGTAGTGTACGGGCTTTAATTATTTTGGCTATAAACTTATTTTAATTTTATGTTTTATTACTTTTGTTATTAATGCCTTTTTATTTTATTATTTTACTTTGATTTTGATTTTGTGATTTTTTTAAAATTCCGCCCTACATACATCTGAGCCGATGCCTATGTAACGAGATTTCAACGAGACCCACTGTCGACGATTTTAGTCAACGAATCACAGACCTTCTTCTATAGCGCACATGATGACGTCACTGGGCAGAGTCAGGTGGCAAACACACTCAAATAAAATGGCGGATTATACCGATGTTAGCGACCGAGAAGAACACGGCTTTTCGGTAAGTTTATCATTGTCAAATGCAACGAAAGTCATTTTTTTATGTTTATATTGTGGCTCGAATGGTTCGAGTTTAGATCGTTATTTTGCGTAGTTATTCTGGGAGTGACGATTTTGTTTCCACCGGTTCGACCGAACACAGGTGTCTTTTTCCAGTCGCTTGCCCTGGAGACGGGGGATGTTTTGTTGACGATCGGGTCAAAACCGTCTACGGTATTGAAGCCGTAGCTGTAAATATTCATCAAAATGTATCAACATTTTGTACATTATACAATAACTCTTTATTAAAGTAATTCAGCTGATTTGGACTGGAATAAAATATTTTTTTATTTGGAACACATCGCAATTGATCAGGAAATATTTTTTTTTGCTCCAATTTTCTGCGTCGATGCCGTGGGCCGGTGACCGTTATACAATTTAAAATTTGCATTGTTTACTATAGCTGTTTACAGTGTTCTAATCATTACGATTTACTTATTTTTTTGCTTCCATTCTAGATAATTATGCTCAGTGTTTGATGTAAAATTGAAGCGATGACTGAATATACGAACCTTGGCTGGCGAAGATGTATCAGGAAGTGTACACATTTGTTGGAAGTGAACAAAATATTCAATGTAATGACAAAAATTGTAAAATGCTGTGGAATTTCTTTTGTAAATAAAAATATACTAGCAATTTTCTATTAATGGTTTATTCAAGTGGGCAAAATATAATGTACAGAAAGATTGCCCGTAGTGTATCGCTACACTGAAAAGTAAGCAACCGACAACCTGTATAAAAGGGGGCCTGTGATTGGCTGTTACTTACGCGAGATTTGAACGGGACTTACGTAGGCGTCGGATCAGATGTATGTAGGGCGGAATTAAAAAAAATCAAAATCAAAGTAAAATAATAAAATAAAAAGGCATTAATAACAAAAGTAATAAAAAATAAAATTAAAATAAGTTTATAGCCAAAATAATTAAAGCCCGTACACTACATCAGATTTTAATCAGATTGATGTGGAATAAAATTTATTATGAAATATTTTAATATTGAGTTCAACAAAAAACTCAAAATCGGTTTTTATTTCAGGTCTTCCCCCCAAAACGAAATTTCACAATTTTGAAAAGGGAAAGTTTTTATCTTAGTGTTATATGTCCATGCCAATAGAGACTTCTGAACAAATAAATACGAGAAGTATGTCAATCATATTAGAATATATACTTTCACTTGGTATTAGCAATATACTTAAAGTTGTTGATGAGCACTAATCCGTACAGGAGTATCTGTATCTGCAGTCAGCCTTAAGAAATGTGTTTGGATCTGAAAGCGATGATCTAGATAAACTAATACATGCCTTCATTGAACAAATAGTAATACAAAACAAATAGAGACAAAATTGCTAAATACGAGGTGTATAAACATCGATGAAAAATACCGTAAAGCATTGACATGTGTAGTATAATCTAGGTTTTCGACCAACTATCATGTTTGATGTCAAATATTTGCAACTTGTACTCAGGAGAGCGGCAGATTCTAGAAATGAACACCTAAAAAATGCATTATCAATATATTTTCAATATCACCAAAATAGAAAAAAACTAAAGACAAGGGAATAAAATGTATTCTTGTTGTAAATTAACTCTATCAGTGTTTATCTAACTTCTCTCAAACTTAGGTATTATATATTATGGTTCTCGGGTAATTTCGATTATGGTGTATCTACCAAGTGCAATGGGGGTAATGGGGAGATAGTAGAAATAAGCGGACAGAATGGAAACATTTATAATGCTGGTAATGAGAAGTGGATGTTAGTAATATGCTCTCCAAGATCTGTCAAGTGTACTAAACCGATATGTTGTTTTATTATATGTATAAATCAGAACAAAGTGTAGTTTTCCTTCCTTTTCAAAGGAAAATTTAAGATTATTAAAATACATGTAGTACTGGTTGTGGAACTCGTTTGCTAAGATTTATCTTGCTAAGTTTTGCTTTGATATGTTGCTGTACTATATATTCTTTTAGAAATATTATACAATTCATGTTATATTATTCTATAAGAAATATTGAGATTAATACAGTGCATTTAGTATTGAGAAACACATTGGCCAGTATTTTTCTTACCACATTTTGCATAGATATATTGCTGTATTATTGTTATTTATTTAGAAACTTTTATACAATTGATGTTATGTTATTCTATAAGGGACATTGAGATTAATAAAGTACATGAATTATATGAGAAACATGAATATTTTTTTTTGTATTTGATTGTTTCTCTGCTCTTGATCGAAACTGTTCCAATCTAACGTTTAGCCAGTAAATAATTGCATTGTTTCACCAATTTTATAGTCTCTCTTGCCAATCTATTATCATTATTTTTATTTTTATCCATCCTTATGTTTGTTATTCAATCTAGATTCTGGCATAACTTGTGGTGTTACAAAAAGCAGTATTTAGTGTGGCGCAAGAAAGATATCAATATTGCTTTTAAAATGTCACACGCTATCCCCGGTTTTACCCGCGAATGACCTCTTTATATTATGTGCACGAAAATCACGAAACTGACTACTAGAATAAATACATGAAGTGTTAGTATTCTATTGAATAAAATTGAAAACCATCAAGTAAATTTACTTCAGGTCCATACCCACCATTTTAATTGAAGTAGAGAAATTGTAGAAATATGCAAGATATAAAGCTTTTACCAAATACCATGCGACACATTTCTATATTCTTCAAAATGAAATGAACAACTATATATTGAAAACATATCGGGTTTGTCCAATATGACAATCAGTGATATCGACATAATCCTATTTAATAAAGAGTGAGCGCTTCTGTTTATGTTTATGTTTACAGTTCCTATCCCAATATATCAAACTAAATATGTGTGTTTTTATGAATATGTCTATTTATAGAATCAATTTGTTTAAAATGTATGAATGCATTTTTAATTACAAGCTGTCGTTTACTGACGTGAAATAATCTCTCGACAGCTGACACTTCTCTTGACTCTTTGCAATTTTGGAATAATGATTTCGTCGTTGTTGTTTAGAAAAATAAACCTTTTCGTATTCCTAACTACCGCAGTATGTTTTTACGTGCTGTACGATAACAGTAATGTACATAGTCGGCCTCCGGCCTCCGACAAACTGTCGTTTACTGACGTGAAATAATCTCTCGACAGCTGACACTTCTCTTGACTCTTTGCAATTTTGGAATAATGATTTCGTCATTGTTGTTTAGAAAAATAAACCTTTTCGTATTCTTAACTACCGCAGTATGTTTCTACGTGCTGTACGATAACAGTAATGTACATAGTCGGCCTCCGTACAACAAGGAGTATAACACCAGTAACCCGATACCACCAACAAGGTATTTATATCTATATTCTATCCAGAAAAAATCAAGTCAACAACATACTTGTGTCAGATAAAACTATTGTCGTGTTTTGGATCACGTCTCTCGGTTGATATTCATACCACAAAACATATTATTATCAAATCATGTATTAATTCGAGTTTTTTAGCGTCTCTAATGTAAAACTGTAAAACATACTTTTCTGTTCTGCTATAAAACTCGTACGACAAATACGAGGCAAATCAAAGTGCACGTCTAATATGTAATAACGAGAAGGACCAATTTGTATCATATCACATACACTCGCTTAATAAAAGTAGATAAAGAATTACCTGCATTATATTTGTTTTCTTTGAGACATGTAATCGAGGTCAGTCAATATAAATGCATTGTTTCCTTATCTTAAATAGAAAACATATTCGTCAAGTATTGCCAACCACACTCTCCATTAAGGTTTACAAGAAAAAGCTAGCAATACAAAACATGGCGTTCCCCACTTTTTCGTTAAATGATGGAGACATAAAGATGGAAAACGATAACCAGACATACACTTTACCAAGGCGGAAGACATGTGCAGTTGTTGGCAATGGTGGTATTCTTTTGAATAGCAAATGTGGCGAGGAAATCAACTCCAGTGACTTTGTTTTCCGTTGCAATATACCGGAAGTGAAGAACTTCGTGGAGGACGTAGGTGACAAGACTAACATTACCACTGTCTGTAGTATGCAAATGTACATTGCATACAACCACCTTATTGGACAGAATCAGAACTTTTTATTGCGTGTGTCATTGAAAGACTCAATTCGTTTACTGCAGTTTTTCAATAACTCCATTCTATGGTTTCCTAATCCCAAGGAAAAACTCACTGGCGAGAAGCTACGTGCTGTGTTATCATTTTTAAAATCAAATTATGGTCTTGTTTACCAAACAGCGTATTCGAATAGGAACCTTGGTAACCATTTCCAACGGTGAGTCTGTCTATATGTGTATTTCATCATTTTGTTACCTAACAATATTTTTTTTGTCAGGTGATTGTGAAAGTTCTGTGGATTTCGGTTCATGATGTGCACGGTCACAGGTGTGAATATATGACTTTGCGCTGTATTATTATATCAATATTTTGATGTGTCGATCAAACATTCACTTGCCAATTAGTCTAATGATTCATAATGACAATATGCCAAAAACTGAGCAACATGGTTAAAATTATTTGAATTTTCTATGAACTTATTTCCAAACATGTCCCTTGTAAATCTTGCATAATTGTCTCATATTTAGAACTAACATTTACTAATGACGTATGATATAGTTACCAAGTGCGGTATCATCCGATCACGGTACACGGTAACTTATCGAGATATGAGGACAATAGCAATAGTAATTATTACAGGACTAGCCACGAACGAGGAATTGTGTATTCGTTGCAAGTGATCTTTCTTTAGCACTAGTATTTGTCAGTGCAACATAATAAGCCATGTGTATTATGATTTTTTTTACATTTCAGCCTTTTATCCAAAAACCCGTCGTCTGGAATGAGAACAATTGCTGCGGCACTGTCTATGTGTGATGAAGTTAATGTATATGGATTTTATCCTCTGCATACTGATCCCCATGGCAACCCCGTGCCACATCACTACTATGGGTATTTTGCTGAAAAGGCGTGGGATTATGAAGACGAGACTAAACCACAAAACATGACGGAAGAGTTTAAAATATTACAATCCTGGCACGCAAATGGGATAATTCGCTTAATAACAAGTCCATGTAGGTTATCGGATTGACAATATCGTCTCGTCGAACGAAGATGCAGCTACCGCGATTCATCATAGAAATAGAAGATAATATGTATTTACAGATTCCTATCTCATGTATGGCAACCGAATGAATACCAATCGCGCTGTAACATGAAAGGTCATGTGTTAACTGCACCTGGCTTCAATGTAGTACTGTTTTAATTTTCACCTTTCTCACCGAACATGGATATTTTATTATCAATTAGACTAGCTGTACAGTCAAACAGAATAAATTAACATCACTTCCTTCGTTGAAATATATTATATTAGTGAGTAATTGTGTTCAGAGAAAGACTACATCTTATCCTATTTTTCAATTGTTTAATAATGATAATTATGGGATAGCTGCGTTTTATACCTCATAAACACATAATCTTAAACAAACTCGATTCTCTTGTTTTACACATTCATGTCATGTTATTTGTGATGAAATCCAATTAACTGTCAGGATTAACTGACACAGCATTACCAAAAACTCTGTAATGTATATATACATTCAATGGTGTCAGCTGGTAATACCATAAATACCCACTATAACTGGTTATTCATATTCACTCACGTCTCTTGCAATAATTTGCATACTCACGGGGATAGTAAATAGGTCATTTAAAAAATCGAAACGCCACACAACGGTGCAACGAAAGAGAAATCCCCTCGGAGATAGATGATTTATGCACTATTTTGTTGTAAATAATCTTCCTTACCACCATAATTTCAAATTGTACTTAATCACTGAAAATGTACTAATCGTATTTTATATGCAGACTCATACAGCGCTTCATAAACTCGTCTTATTTCAGACAGAATTGTAGAGAGCATTGCATGATCAATATTATCGGGCCAACAATAAGTGGGATATATGATAATTACGTTTCTTCAACTCCAGAAGATATCTAAATGTTTAAAAGTATTTTCGAGTAACATTCATTCATTTTCTGTTATTGTTTTTTTAGTCTGACGGTATGGTAAATGTGAATTTTATATTTTGAAATAAGATTAAGTCACCGATAGTGTAATATACTGTGCATGGATTTTATATCATTGATATTACCAAGTACGCTGGAATTAAATTTTGAAAATGATAGTCCTTGAATTGAATATTGTGATAAATATTGATAGAAACGGGCACAATATCACTCTACTAAAATGCCTCTCTTCTAGGTAGAGCAGTAAAATTATGTCCAAATGTTCACTATATCGTATTTATCTTTAAAACTACAACATTTACATTCATACTGTTCTAGACAGAGTACTACCTCAACAACAAAGTTTGTGTATAATGGTGAATACAGTATTATCTAGTTTGTCTAGACCAATATATAGTAATTTTTATTTTAAATTCAGGTGAATATTTTCGCTGATTCAGAATAACTCACCAGATAATAGGTTTTGAATGTGAACATTTTAAACTTGATTGTCATAATATTTAAATTGGCCCAAATCACAACAGTACAAACGTAAGCGCACAAACATAAGACATTAGAACATGCAACAACAATGTAACAATACCAAATACGTTCAAATAAAAACACAGTAACAACGATTCAATACCGCTTCAAAAGATCAACTGAACGATAAGTGCAAATAAAAGGATTTAGACCAAATATTCATAAGTCATCAAATCAAACATAAGATTTGGTGTAAATGCAGTGCCCGCAGTAGAATTCGACATTGTTTTGTGCATTACTACGACTGAAATTTCCTTCTAAATTGACATGGATAACTTATTTACTGTACATTGATAATTATTAATTCGTTTCTGGTTTTCTTGCAACCGAAAATATTTGGTGATTGACTTGGTGCCGCTAGTTTAACCAATAAATAGTACTGTTAGTTTGCGGTCAAAATGTACAATTTCTTAATATTGAACGCACGGGATAATGCTTCTAAATTATATAAAACCTTACCTGATACGTAGATAGATGTCCGTAAACAATATGTAAATCCCCACTGACTTGCACTGTAATGCAAGATAACAACACCTAATAGTATGTAGTTACATGGTGGGAAAAAAATAATTCCGATGAATGAATGAATGAATGAATGAATGAATGAATATACAGATGATTGTTTCTAAATAGCAAACCCAAAGAGCGTGATCGGTCTACAATGCCATATTCTACGTTGATCATTCGGTGATATATTCAAGTACAATTTTGAAATATTCTTTCTTATTATAGGAACGTTATACTTTGTTCTGCATACATTGTTCTGACTACATACCATATCGCAATACTCAATTCCAATGCATTGTGGGATTGATGTGATGTTGCACGAGATGACGTGCTTTATGATTGACGGAGTTGTGTTAGAATCGGTCAAAAATAACCAAAATTAGTCTATGCAATGTATTATCATGAACACATCACTCGCTAGTGTGCTTCGCGTTTCTTTATTATACCACGCACAGAATTGAAAGATTCAGTGATCGACTGTGTATTAATTTACATTAATAAAAAAAAGATGTATTGTACGCTTTTGGCATTTACTCATGTTTATTTAAAGTACAGTATGACATTAAACGAAGAACCTTTTAAGCAAATTTTTCAATTTTTCACCATGATTTAAGCTACACAGCATTAGCAAAGTTGCAAGGCCTGGTTTATATTTTACAGGCAAGTAGCTATGACAATGTCGGTTTATGTATAGTTATCTCTAACAATTATACTTTACAAAAGAACAAACGTTTACAAAAATAAAACGTGGTATAATAAACGTTGTTTGTGACGTTTGGTTTGAATTGTCACAACGTGTCATTGTAAAAAGTATTCAATGCACGCTATATAAATTGTCTCTTCACTTAAATAATTAAATGCTGTACCTCCAAAGCCGACTTACTGACATTGTTGTAATAAATGTAAAAAAAACTAAAGTTGATTTCTTTGATCATAGTTCATGAGCTCCAGAGATATCTCCTGATCTCGATCATTAAGCATTGTTTTTGGACAAGACAGAAAACGTTCGAACGTTTGAAAAAAAATAATGAAGAATGCCGGAATTATAAATCATGAAAATAATTGGTACACCCTATCACACCAACCCAACGATTACAGAGCTCTCAAGAATTAATATAGCATCGTGATGTCCCGGCCTAAGACAGTCGTGAGTTCAGAAATATTTACAACATCACACACTGTATCTGCGTAATAGCCTTGACAGAACTGCAATGATAGGTTCTGCAAACAATGCACTGTGTATGTCAAAACATAACATCACCAGTCCAAAACGGCACAGTAAAAAATAACCAATTATCGATGTGCATCATAAAATCTGCACTGATATTAAAAGTACAAATACACTTTTACTCATAACAAAGTTTCACATCTGGACAAATAATAAACATATCTCAGAAAAACAACCAGGCAGTAATGTGAAATGAATGAGAAAACCTTTATTTCATGGTATATACAAGATCCTAACAAAATCATGATTATCACCATCCCCAACAAAATTTCTAGATAGTGTCTTCAAGTGACAGTTGATGATCCTGACCAAACCTAGCTGAATCATTCCTGACTGCTTTTGGCTAATGGTGATCAACCAACATGATATCAAATGTACCATCAATACCTCAGTGATTTTGACACAACTCCCATGGATCACCCCTAACCCTCACATAATCCTAGTTTCCTGTTTCCCTTATCACGGTTACTCCATAATTGTTTCAGCTCCACAAAAACGTTCCTGCTGTTCTGTAATTAATTTCCTTCTTAAGTACGTACTATTTTGATTCATACGAAAAACACGCTGGTCCTCTGTGAAGTTTCCATTGTAGTTTTCTATTTTTCTCCATTGTGTTTTGTTGAAATGTTGATATAACATAATATCTGCTGCATTCCATGTGACATTATTGCATTTTGTGTGTTTGTGATTGGTGGTAACGTTTTACTATTTACTTTGGATGAATGATACATGACATCATTGTTATCCCAACACATCATTTTTTTTAAGATTACCAAAGACTCATCCAGATATTCAGTGATCAATACTAGATCTAGTTCATTGTCAAGTTCTTCTATTTTGTGATTAACTGCAGTTAAGTTGTCATGGGTTTCATATGCAAGCCTAGTGTAACCAAGCCGCACAAGTTGCCCATTTCTCCATTGGTGAGACATGCCATTGTTCTCTAATTTATAATAATGGGTTAGTATAATTCTGCAGGTTAAGCTTGTTATATGCCTTGTAGTAATAAAATGCAGATCGAATTTGTGTGTAAGGATTACGAAGTATTGTTATGAATTTAGATTTCGGAATCAACCTCTGTAAAGCTGTGTGATTGTACCAACTCAGATGGTTTGCTAAGCCGTCATAATCTTGAACTGTCGTATTACATGTAAACATATTTATCATAACCATGCCATTCAGTATTCTTATTTCAGTTTTAGATGTAGACGACGGGAGTGTAGCTACTAAATTGTGTGTGATCATATATTGTAAAAATATTGAACCAACTGTGGATCCGGCTGTCTTGGTCGTTTTGACAAAAATGAACTTTTGTATTGGTCTGCAAATGCGTGATTGATCATCATGGTCAGGATAGTCGATCTTGTCCAGGTGATGGTTTGTCAGAGCTGTAGTTTTTTTTAAATGGGTAGTTACCACCATAAATCTGCTTAGTATGAGGTTTCCACCTGTAAAATGCAATATATATTTCCACATTACTACAGTGAATAAGAATAATTCGTTATTCATAACTATATATATTTCATATGTGGCATGTTTTGCTGACAAATGACTCTGGAGTTATTTACTGAATAAGCGCCCTCAACGTACACCATCAAAGATTTGACCACGCCATTGATGAACTCTATTTATGTGTGAATATTCCCCTCAACTATTTTCTGCGCTTTTGTTCTGTGATTTTCTTGCGTTGAAACTGAATTGTTTTCAGGGAAAAGTGTACACTACCAGGCATTACCTAGAACATGACGACCCTAAACCAGCCGGGATGTTTTTTTATGGTACTAATATTGATCTGTATGCAAGTACCTATGATTATGGTATTTATAAATATGATATTAAGTAATTAAATTGCTATCGATTATATTGTGCCAAACGATTACAGAAGCCAACAACACTTAAACGCTATTTTGTCACGTGTTCAGAAATGTCCTTGAACCTTGAACTGCTGTTGGTGCACATAACCCAAAAAATTAAGAATTCATGTTATTAAGCAATCATAAAATAGTCGTTGATTTTTTGATGTGGTTATTTGAGATGTTGTGACGTTTAATCTCCCAGGCAGAGTTCTATTTCAATCTACGAATATATCTCTGCCACCACGCAATCTTATGAATATGTCCCTTAAAATCAAAAGTAACATGATCTATTTTTAACAGGTTAAAAATGTACCAGTCTCACATAATCATGTAATGGCTTGTGAAAAACTTATTTAGGTAAGTGATGAAATGTAATGCTTTTCACACGACGTATTAAAAGTATTCAAAATTCCAAACGAGGCTATACTCACACTTTTTGATGTTTGGTAATTGATCGGTTGAATTGGAACCAAACATAATCTGCGATTAACAACCACAGAGCACAGATAATCAGAACAGCAAAGCCAATCGTTTTCTTTCCTTTAACATAATTGACAAAGAACTAAATAAACAAACGATAATATCAGTGCTTATGTATGAATATGTAAGTTAGTTCATGAATATTGAGAGACTGGCACCAACTTAACACATTATTACGTCGTATATTATTCCGCTTCATACTATTAAATGTCGCTTTCTATGTCAACATATAAAGCCTTATTTTACATCTGTCACCGTAATGCCATAAGTTACATACAGCGTGTCGTAATTTTGTGGTATTTTACGGAGTATTTTCATCCTACCATATTAGGAAATGCGAATTCTAAATATGGAATGATCATGCGCGTAATGCCACCAGGGTTTGACCGGACTCCACACAAACTTGAAGAAGTTCGCTGATTATGTTCTAAACCTTTTGAATTTTGGCATTCCCATGATGTATCTTTGAAAGGAAAAGATGTACAATAATAAGGTTATTACGAGCATACCTCAAAGATTGCACTCAGACAGTACACCATCGCGTCGGTAGATACTCACGCTGTACTGTCTTCGTGCATACTTTGATCCATCCTCGTAATAACATCATAATATATGCATTCACTAACACAGTGGTAATTAAATTCGTATATACATAGGATGTAAAACAATTAAATAATAAAGGAGGGTAAATACTATATTAGACAAAAAATGTTCTTTGAGATATTAGCCTTCAGCGTACGTATTGATTTTAAAGTAAATATCCACAGATATTATGAGGCGAAAATTAAAGCCTCAAAAGACATTGTGTAAAATCATGGATCAGCAGACTTATAAAAAATAAGACAATATACAAATATTTACAATGACACGAAGTCAGATCAAATATTTAGCCAACAACACCCAATAATAATGAAAATTAATACTGTGGAACGTGAAATTATTCGCGCAGTTAAATTCTCGCGTAATTCGCGGAGGTGGCTCTCTGTGCTAAAATTAAAATGCGTGAAAATTTCGTTTAGAGGTTATTTATTTTAAATTCGCCGCTGGGGGCGCTGTATTTTGTATTGCCGATGTACACAACACACCATTCGCATACACGTCATTCAAGCAGTGAAAAAACACCGGGGTGGTAGTATTCATTTAATGTTTTTATTTCATTGAGTAAAACATGTATTTACAGTCATTAAGTATTTGTTAACACAAATAGTATTTGAAAAACGGTCATTCTACCACGAATGAAAATTAGATTTCAGCGACGGAGTTCTTGAAAAAAAAATTGTTATGGCAAGAACAAAGACTTGCAGCCGAAGGGTACAACCATGGAACTATAAACCCCCATGGTACAACAGACCGGAATAAACACAGTGGCGGTGTGTTGTCGTTTTTTTCAAAAATCTTCACATCGATGTACTAGTTCCAGGGCTTTTTGTTCTTCGGGTTATCCCAGATTCTGGCGTGTCGATGTTACATACGAAATGATAGCAGTGCCTCAATACAGTTGCATTGTTTCCCGTTCAAAATGACTGTCGCGTTAAATGTGAACTGCGGCAATAATAGCGATAATCCTCGAACGTATGTTAGCTAGTGGAAGTGTAACAATTGTTTTAAATGACAGTGATTTCAAAGTAAGCCATGCAAGCCGACATACGAAATGGTAGTAATACGTGTATACGTGGAACCAGCAGTGATTTAACGGTAAATGAATAAAGTATATTAATTATTAATATTGGGAGGCATTCTGCAGTACTAGCTTACTGTATATGAAATGCAGAAAAATATTTTTTCTTGATTTTTAGGAATTATGTTTTAGGTTTACCCCGGCCGGCCTCTTCCTGTATGTACAGAGCAACATTTAAAGGACGACTTGCCAAAACTACTTCATCAAGCACTAGTAGAAGTGGGAGAGGATAACAATCCGAGGCTAAAGGTGAACTTGGCAATTTATGACTTCAATTTTAAAGTCAAATGTCAAGGTAATAGTACATGTATATAAGACCTAAAATGCGTCTATGAGTGTTGATATACATATTGAAGAAACCTAGCGCAGGTCATCGTCCGAATCGCAGTTCCGAGCTCATCACAATGGTGGCGTGTATGCTTTGCGCTGATTCACCCGGAGTAAAGAACAAAAGGTCTATATTCGTTGACACGTTTCCAAAATTTCCTTGTTGGCAAGTAAATGAGGACGATGAAATGTCTAAATATTTGTGCAAACTGTTTTAGTATACTGACAGAACTGTCAAAACTGATAACATATCCGTCGACCCGATTCGGTCTTCGTTGCAACACGGTCGAGGGACTGTGCGTGTTTGCAACAAACACGTCATTTTCTTCAGATACAGCACTAAGCGCTTTCTTTTGATGATAAGTAAGCTTGTTCAGAGAAAAAGCTAGCAACGCGTTTATTTGATTCCGCCATTTTAATTTTACCAAGTAATGTGTAGTTTCTTTCGTTAGTTCTGATTGGGTGATGCAAAAGGCGAAGTGAATCTTATAATAGTTTGAGGGCGTGTGACATATACAGTAAATCGTGGTGAAATCTGCCAAGGGTTAATGTTGAGGCTTCGGCCGAATAAATGGTCCTTGGCTGGCAAAGATGAGCGCAGGTTGGCATCTCCTCATTCTGAGTGTTGTATTTTTGTTTATTGCTTCTGATTACGCGCAAAATCAATTTAAATTCCTTGTGTGGCTAACCTGAAATGTTGCGCGTGTTTGTGTAGACTTGACCCTAGCTCAAAAATTGTGTGACCTTTAATGACATTTGACATGAATTGACTGGCAACGCTGTAGTGTGTTTGTGACGACATTTCCGGTAGTATGCTCTCAATACCTTATCACAAAATGTAGTTTTGCGAATTAGGCAGTATATTTACACCGCGTTTATGATCGCCATCACTTTCCAAAATCAGTTGATCCATGACGTGTAAAACGAAGCGTACAGCACTACTAACGATTTAAAGGTGTTGACACATATATTATAAAATTCATGGTGTGAGGCAACTTGAAAATTCTTTCCCACAAGTAGTTTATAGAAATATCTTTTCCCTTGGTTTGATAGTATAGAGTGACAATATTGTCTTCATTGTTACGGTGACAGTAATTGATGAGATGGGTGGGGGATTCAGATAGGGAATAGCGGAAAGCAGTAGGAAGTTAGTCAGTCTAGTCAGCAACTCAGCAGCTCACGGACGTTCAAGTTCAATTACTCAAATATTATTTTTTAAAGTTCATTTGGTTTTGCCCTTACGTGATAACAGTCTAGTCTGTCCCTGTACTATGTGCTGCATTGCTTTCGGATACAGGTTTCCAGAGAATTTACCACAATATAAAGTAAAGGACATAGGATAACGGGGAGATCACAACAAGTAACAGCCCACCCTGGTATAACATGTCATGTAATAATTTCTTTCTCTATCCACGTCTGTAAATAAAGTTGCTGCGTCTCTGGCTCATCCATCATTATTGAATGAATGAAGTGTAATTGAATTTATTCAATGGTATAAGAGTATCCTCGGGCGTGGAGCTACGTCACAAGACGTTCCACGTTGCTACGACGCGCACAACTGTACATGCATTTCTATGGGCTCTGTGCGCGCTGCTGTGGAACGCCGGTCGAGCCGGTGAAAATTCGAGAAAACAACACAAACTCAACTTTGAAGTAATACCGAACAAGCAAATTTATATATGTTACACACGCAGGGCTAATCTTGTTACACTGTTCAGAGGAGGCTCAACAATCATCCCAAAGTACTGTTTTCTGCGAGTTTTTGGCCTTTGTTTTCACCGCCGCGGGTTGCCAGGCGGTGAAAATGCCCGGATGTCCGCCCCGAGGATAGTGAAGACTAATAGCTTGTGAGTGTCCGAATAATGTTACCCAAGTATGGGATAGCGATATGTATTCAGGAACCCTGAGGGCGCATTATACCACAAATGACTGGTAATTTGAGACTAAGAGTATTAAAAACAGGATACACTTATGTATGCTTCAAAAAAGATGTGACGGGAATCTAAATTAAGTAGTACAATTTGAAAGACTCCTAAACACCAAGCCAGCTGTAACTCAATGCGTTGTGTGACTTCTTCTTTTTCTACGATTTTATTCCCAGGATAATATCTCCGCATCATATTTTTATTCGACATGTTTTTTTTTTACTGCAGGATGCCCTTCCTGCCGCAAACCACTGTTATTGGACATGGGCCTAGCCTTTTGCCTGAAGAGGCATACCCTGCAAGGCAGCAGGTGTTTTAGGAAGCTATGAGTCCAGTCAACTTCGCATTCGTTAGTGAAAGAATCTCGGCCAGTGGAATTGGTCTTCCCATTGAGTCTGTGGCACACTCCTTTTTGATGTTCATCCTGGGGTAGGATTTGAACTTGGGTCTACCGATCATGAGTCTGATGCTATCAGTGACCAGTAGCAGCAGTATTGCACGTATCTTCTTTAATTTTAAGTTATATAATTGTTCAGCACACGGTGCATCCTTTGCAACAAAGCCTTCGTATTGACACATCTATAAAACTGAAAAAAATCACTAATTTAATCACAGTTGAGGTACTGTAATTTAACGTAGAATTAGACATTCCAGATATTTATATATACGAATTAATAATCAATCTGTTGTACAATTATTCGATTTCAAATTAACCCAACCATGAATAACGCATATTAAGTGAATCGCGGATCAAACGTAATCAAACGTGTCTATGCACATAAAGATAGGGAGTACTTGTGTATATGGCAGTATATAACTAGGATCATTTCATTTTTGCCAGGGGATATATAGTGCGATTTTATACACATTAACTGTTGGTGTCGAATTACAAAAATGCGCTTTGTTGATGTGACTGTAGCTTTCTGTGATGTCTTCGAACAAACTGTTACACCGGTGGCATTATATCTAGACTCTACCGCTGTTCACTGGACGTGTTGTGTGCTATCCGATTACTCATGCAATATAAAACACTGGTTCGGTATTTCAGCTTTTACCTTTTTGGAAGCTGTGGGTAGTAGCCGCTACCCCATATACACCAATGTTTGCAGCTACACATCGTTGATGGAGCGTTGATATCAGTGTCGCAAAATGGAAATCATATGGATCACAACGACATTGGCGTATCTTGTCGGTGAGTGACGACCTTTACAGTGTAATGTTTACGATCACAACTTACCTTAACATTATTATATTCTTGGACATATTATTGGCTCCAATTCCCATGTCTAGGTTGTTTAAATCCCCTGATATCTGTTCTGTATATCTGTATATTAGATACATACGGCCATTGACAATTAATTATTTACCATAGTTGCAACTGCTCTTTTCAAGACATGCACACATGGCTGTCATAGCTTGAAAGAGACATAGTGAGATTTGTATACTAGTATTTATGTTGTGTCAATTTGGACTGTGTATCGCCCTTGCGGCTCGTTTTTATTGTATTTTTATTTTCAAATATAACAGCGATATCGGCTTCACTTAGTATTGATAATTTGTCTGCGCCCCGTATCAGCGGTTACTATTTATGACAATTTCACTAGTGACATCACCAGATAAATTGAATTTTATAACTGTTAAGGATTCAAAATCATTTATTTTTAGCCAAGTAAACATCAGTTCTAGCAGTCAGTTTTAGCATGTATTAAAATATTATATAATATAGCGTATTGTTACTATAAAACGTGGACATGGTAGTATGATTAGCGACTTTCCCACTTAACGGTGAGGTTGTGAATCAGATCCCCTAGCTGACTGCTCACTCAACAAGCCAGTAGGCTGGTTGGCGATCCGCTCCACTCAAAAAAACAAGCAACATGTTTTCGGCTGTTGCCATGGTAGGACATGGACGTGAACGTCACTTTATTTTATTACTAGGACGTATTATGTTGTTAAACTTATTATTTTCAGCCGTTTTGCGATAGTATTTTTCTAGATTGAAGGCATGGCCCTGAACGACTTGATGTTGGATTAAGACAACCGAGTGGCAAGGAGGCAACCGATCCGCATGCTCCAGAAATAAGTAGGACCACCATGTACCTGTCAAACCCCACGTGATTGCCCTAAGTTTTGATGACCAGCGTGATTTTTTTTCTGATTCCTACCCAAACCCAAACCCTTTCAATATTTTTAGCTTATAACTAGAATTTTATTTCTTTTGTTTCATTGAATTTATAAATTACTTGACTTTAAATGCATTACTAGTAATTGTTGAATTTCGTTATTTCTGTTAAAGAAGTCCACTAAATTTAAACCACTTGAAATGAACTTATTTTTCACCTTCATTTAAATTGGAATTAAAACGCCATATGATTTATGTATGTCGAGGAAGATTTGTGTACTTGTAAGTGTGTGTATTGTTATTACAAATAAATACTAAATCACTTGAATCACAAATGTATGTCTTTTATTCCCACCTTTGCAATTACCCAAAAACAACTCCTCAATATTAATTAACACGAAATTGCATTAGTTGCTATGTGTTATCGTTGACCATAGATCTACTGTAAACGTTATTTCCGATTATGAACTGTTCACGTTGCCCTGATCCTACTTGTGTTGAACATCGAGTGGCCAAATATTTCATTGTGAATCACCTCCCACGTTTAATTTCCTGTGGTATGCGATCTAGTCTGATGCAAGTCACGGGAGAACAGTCACTTGTAACTTACAGATAAAGAAAGGGTTAATGCCTCGTTGTTGGTCCTGTGTTCATAACAAAAACGTCTGATCACTGGGATGGCCATGGGTGTGGCAATAACCATTTCTTTATCTTTACATGTATATGACTGTAACAGGAGCTCGTGATATTGCTAGGTTGTTGTATTGTGTTTATAAATGTATGTGTTGCGGTAGCAAACACGAGTAATACTATCGATACTTTATTTATAAACAAAATACTAGTACCTAGAAAAATTACAAGCACGTGCGGCGCCCAAGAACCAAATTACTACGTGAATGATTAACCGGAAATGAAGCATGATCTAAAATATGTGACCTGTATGCAAATGTTCCTGAAAAATCAGCCAATAGCATGCGCTTTAAATATGCCGAGTATACGCAAAATATACGTAGATCTACGCCGATGTTAATTGTGTGCACTGGTTTATTGCGTGACCGTATACACTACGTATACGTCGATCTGTGTCAGTATTAACTCTGTGCAGTGGTTTATCACGTGTCCGTATATACTACGTATACATAGGAATACGTTAGACAGCATTGTTCTGCATTAGGTGTACGTTAATGTGCGCACTGTATACTTCCGGTCTGCGTAAATATACTGCTGTGTATATTTACGTATCAGTATGTTCCGAATGTGTGAATATACGTTGCGTATTCCCCGTACATACGTTGAATGTACGTGTGCGCCGACCAACGTATATCTTCGAATATCGGGAATATACGCGTGCGAATACGCTAATGTACCCGCCGTATACCAACGATTTTGCCCAGTGTTATCTAAATAAATGCCAAGTCTATAGGCTTCTGAAAGAAGTGTGTTGTTCTTTGTTTGTTTTATTTTACACCAACATTTAATTTTTTGTTTTATACTAGTAATAGCTAATGGATATCTTCCTAGTTCTAGTAGACAAGCAAGATTGGTAGCTTTGCTGTTTACTCTTAAAAGAGATTTACAGAATTTTACATGCAAGTTTTCCATAGGTGTTGTCAAATTAAAGAAATCTTTTGCATGGTTGTTGTAATCAGTTGACCATATTTCACTGCAATAGAGCAGTATTGGTCTTACCACAGCATCAAACATTTGTATATGTACTTTTAATGGAACTGCAGTGTCGGAATACAAAATTTGTTTCATTTTGAAATAGGCTTTTGGAGCTCTATTTTTCAGGTCGTCTTGGGCTCTGTGGAGCTTCCCAGTTAGATTAAATTTGATTCCTAGGTAGGTATAGGAGGCTACATTTTCTAATTGTTGGCCAGAGATTGTGAATTTGAATTTATTGAGAACTATTTATTGAATATCATAATTTTTGATTTTGTTGTGTTAATTTTTATATTCCACTTTTTGCAGTATATGTTTCCACACTGTTCATGGCATTCTGTAGGCCTAATTTAGATTGTGAAATCAGTACCAGGTCATCAGCATACATCAGGCAGGAAAGGTTATTATGTAGAAGAGTTGGTGGATCATTATTGGAGGATTCAATGTGACTTGTGATGTCATTAACAAATATATTGAAGAGTAGAGGACTTAAACCATCTCCCTGTCTGATGCCCTTTTTCACAGCAAAGGAGATAGTTAATCTACTTTTTAGCTTAACACAGCTAATTGAATTAAGATAGATTGCTTTAATTACATTGTAGAATTTTCCGGAAATGTTGTATTTCTGTAGTTTATAGAAGAGGCCAAGATGCCAAAGGTCTTTTTTAAAATCTATGAAGCATGAAAAAATATATTTACCATTATTTAAGTACTTTGTTAAAAGTTGTTTAAAAACAAAGATGTGGTCAGATGTGCTAAAATTTGGCATGAAGCCAATCTGTTCTCTCATAATGATATCATTTTCTTTGATATATGTTGTTAATCTTTGTTTCAGGATTGCAGTAAAGAGCTTACTCAAACTGTTAAGAAGAGTTATTCCTCTATAGTTTCCTGGTTCAGATTTGATACCTTGTTTAAATACAGGGGTGATAATGCCTAAATTCCAAGTATTTGGAAATTTTCCACTGCTCAGTATTAAATTAAACAATTTTTGCAGTGGTTTAATCAGTGTATTTCTGCCTGCTTTTATCATCTCGTTAGTGATTGTGTCAACCCCAGGTGCTTTTTTATTTTTTAGTTTGCTTATTGCTGACTGAATCTCTAACTGAGTCTCTCGTAATAAAGAGTCATTTGAAGAGCTCTGTTTGGGTGGAGGCCTACAATTTGAAACACAATAAGACATAACACGCAGAATATACACAAATCACTCTGTACAACTTGCATGAATTTGTTCTATGTGTATTCGTTCTCCAGGTGTCACTGTCTGCTCAACAGAACTCGAAGACATGGCCTCGACATTTTTCACAGTATTAAAAAACCATTTTAGCGTCGTCCGCGATGTTGAAAATGCTCCGACCAATAAGGCACGCGTATTTAGTCACGTGATGGAGACTTTGCATAACTACCATTACGATATGTATGATATGGAGTTCACTGAGGATATTCTACAGGTAACAATCACAGTCAGCTGGCGCACACGTGATAATAAAATAAATACGATATGGGGGCCGCCATCTTGAATGACGCATACAATTAAATAAGAGACAAGTTGTGAAATGCGTTTTTCAGATTCCTACAAATCAGAACAAAAATAACAATCTTTCACAAAAATACGGTCCGTTTGTAGGAATCTGAAAAACGCGTTTCACAACTTGTCTCTTATTTAGTTTTATGCGTCATTCAAGATGGTGGCCTCATATAGTAAATATCGTATTTATTTTATTATCACGTGTGCGCCAGCTGACTGTGGTAACAATCTATGAACCAGGAGCCGGAAAATCGGTAATTAGCATAAATCCAATATGGTGGCCACTAATGGTGATCACTATGGTGGCTACTGAGCATACTATACTATTGCACATTCGTTTATGGATGTCAGAAGGTCCAAAACACCGAATGATATTCTGGCTGTTTCTTTCAGTATTTGTAATGATAGCATGGTCTGAAATACTACCGTAACAATGCTATGGGATTCTATAAAGTTCTAGACAACTTATATTATGAGTAGATGACTCATTCATTCGCGTCATTTGTTTGTGGCCACTCTATATAACACAATTGTCATATTTCATATCTATAGTCCAGCTTCATTCTGGTCACTGTGCATGCCTTAGTTGTTGACCTTTTTAGACGGGTATGTTATCTGTTGATGCCTTGTCTTTGCCACTCTAATATAAAAGCAGGCAGAATAATTAGCAGTGCATCATAGCAACATTTCGCCTTGGCCCACTTATCACTTTAATTAAGGAATGCATTCTAACCACTTTTTCCTGCTTTCTGCTAAAACTACAATAACTTGGGAACAGACCAGTTTGGTTCTCGACCCACATTCTCATCACCACTGTGCACACATAGCGTTAATGCCTTTGCCTAAATGTTTTCCTCCATTGCTTTACTTGATTGCCCTATCATGAATGTGAAATAGGGTAATTATCCACAAAAAGCATTTTCATCTTTCACACATTGCCTAATTGTCTACCCATTCTAGTTTGGTAGGTCAAAGCAGTGTTCTTCCAATGTGATTATGGGGGCCTTATTGTGGCGTGTTTCTATGAATTATTTGACATTCCTGGAGTCCATTACAGTGTATTGGTTTGATTTGTGTTCGAAACTCCAAATCTTTATTTTAACGACAAGAACATGTATGTCTATCTACACAATAATCTATTTCCCACTGGAGGTAGGATGGGGTTATTTGGTTCTTCGTTATACAGCTACAATTTAATTATGGCAAAATATTTTCATCCAAATGTTTGATACCTTTTTAAATGAAAGAAACCATGTTTCGAGTGTTTTTTATAATATGTAATACATATAATACTAACAGTGAAATTCGTTCCATTACTGAAAATACGCCAATTTTAAGGAAAAGGTAAATAAAAATATATGTAATTGATGATGAAATTCATTAGAAATTATCTAAATCCTTTTCTAAAGTCTTACAAACCCTAAGTAGTATCGGAAGCAAAAACTTACTTACAGCTAAATATCATAATAGTTTTGTTTGGCAAATCTGAGTCATATTACTTCAACAATGGCCCAATGAAAGTAATTATGGTACAATGTAATCACAATGACACAACACAGATGTATATAAATGAAATACGACAATTGTGTTAAATTGAGTGTCCATATTGAAATTATGCAAAATTATCAAATCATAATTTGATTTATGTAGCACTTTGAAGTAGATGCTATTATGTATTATCCTAGTAGGATATAACCACAATAGCACGTCGAGTAGTATTACAGAGCTATTTATAATTCTATTGGTGGGAATTAACCAGAATTCTAGACTCAGTCGCACATTGGCGGCCATCTTAGATTTGTGCTAATTACCAATTCCCCCCCCCCTCACAATTGTGTGTCCCGATTCATTTGTTTAGCGCTTTTACATTATCAAAAACAACCTATAGTCCAAGAAAAGAAGTCACGAGATTTAATACAGTTGCCCTTCTAACCAAAATATCCCCAAAATAGCAAAATTTACCATATATGGACATTTAGGGGCGTTTTCCCGTACCATAGGTAGCATTTGCCCCCGAGATTGTACTGATATTGCGTCAAATGCCATATGAACTTGACTCATGGTTAACTTGTTTTAGAAATTCCATTGACATACTCTTCGTTTAATATTCAAACAATTCGCATCATCCGTTTGTTCTATTTTCCACCAATTAAAGTTTAAAGGACGGAATATCATCGCCGTATTTCCAGGAACAACAATTGGTACTGCAGATGACCACGTGCTTCTAGTCGGGGCTCATTATGACACTGTTTCTAGCTCGCCAGGTGTGGATGACAATGGGTCGGGATTGGCTGTTCTACTGGAGACTGCTAGAATCTTGAGGAAAGAAATGTGTAAACCTAAACACACAATAATTTTCGTGGCTTTTGACTTTGGGGAGAAAGATCAACTTGGAAGTTTCAATTTTGTGCACAATTGGTTGCCGACCTTTCTGTCTAACAGCGACGGGACCAACAGTACATTCATGGGTGCCATCATTATGGACTGCGTTATGAATTATAACAACACGGAAAACAGCCAACACTTTCCCCTGACTTTCAGTTTAGTAAGTATGCGTACATTACTTTCAGTTTTAGTTTTGTAATACGCATGTCTTCTTCCTGGTATAAGTCTGATACGTGTGAAAGTAGACCCTCCGTCATTATAAGGTTATAATGTACTGAGGCTTACTAAACAATCACAAAGTTAACAATATATGTTAAGGAAAACAATGGCCAATTTGTTGCAAAAATTGTCGAAGTATTGAGACGTTGGAATTTTTGCCCCCCTCCCCACATACAACCAAGCGGCATGCACCACGGACTGATCCTGTAAACACATCATAGAAACAATATTTGAGGTTTCGTTTATACATCTGAATACCAAATTAATACTTTCACACAAACTTTCGCCAAGTGTTATCCGTAACTTCAGATTCCTCTCCGCTTCACAACATTAATCAAGGTCTACGTTATATGAATTGTCTATCATAGGCTTTTCCCGAACTATACTTTGCTCTCCAATCTGAAAACTTCAAGGGGAATTTTTTAGCTGTGGTTGGAAGAGAACACGATGATTCGCCGTTGCTTACAAGGTTTGTTGAATATTGGTCGTTCATAAACGAAACGTCTCCAAATCGGCGCTGGATCCATACAATTGAGTTGCCAATTTCAGGTACATTAATGAATCATTGTTTGTGTAAATGTGTGTGTCATTGTAGTAGACTCAAACGTAACTCTGTTATTATATTTGGTTACCCATAATTACATATTCAAACACTTCGAATTTCGACCTCTCAATCATGAATAAACATAGTACACTCTGTTCCAGGCCGTTTTTAGTGCCAGGTATGTAAGACTGGCTTCGTTTATTATCGTAATGGAACGATACAATTCCGACCATAGAAGTCCCGGTGTAGAATACAAGTGAGGCTGACTGTCTCCGTTCTCTGTGTCCTGTAAGACAATGCTTACAGTATCCTTAAAGCTTCAATTGTACTTTGAGCAACAGCTGGTGATCATTTGAGCACGTGACTAACTGGCTCAATATTTTGATGATCTGCCGAAGAACATTGACGTATGTCATCTACTTTCGAAATGCTTATAATAACATAATTTTACTCTTATGCTCACTTGGCTTGAATAAAGGTGTTCCCCGTAGACAAGAACTAATGTATTACGAAAATCTTCTCAGAAGTGACCATGCAGCATTTTGGCGTAATGTACCGAAGTCATACAGCGCGATCTACCTAACGGATACAAGTAAGTGAATATTATGACAAAGTTGTTTTCTATTCATAGTAGCATTCCCTCAACGAGAAGACGAGTTTACGAAGTTTGTTGATATAAAAAATTAAGCAAAATGTTTCGGCCATAGTGGCTTGAATATCGCATTATTATTGGCGGATTACATTGCAGGGGAATACCGTGGTTCAATGGTCAGATGCTACCACCAATCCTGTGATAATATCGCGTCTATCTCAGACAATGGACTACTATACATGGCGAAAATAACACGTACTCTTGTAAATATGATCAAAGAGATTGCAGTAGAGGAGCAACCCGGTGGATGCGTTGGTAAGCATTGACAATTGATGAACGTTGCATGCGCGCATTGATGCTGATCAAACGAACCATAAAATGTCAATGTACAAGTTATTATGTCGTTGTATTGTTTAATGTCTACACACTTTCTCATTGGTCGATTTTATTAATTGTTTTTAAATAAGGAACTAAAATAAGTTATGACAGATATTGACTCTCTGGACGCACCGCTTATTTTTCAGATTCCGTTTTAGTTGAGGAGAATACTCATTCCACCACCATTGAGACATCTGGTACATCTGCCTATGTATTATCTGTATATCTCTTCCCCATGTTCGTGTATTGGATTCCCTATTACAACGAATACATCTAATTCCAGTGCATGTAAAGCGAAATGTTTGGGAGTGAGCCTTGTATATGTAAATGTTGCGTTTCATACATCGAAATTTTCAGTATTTGTGATTTATTTGTAAAGGCAGCCCAGCGGAGCTTAGATGTGCAAGATCCATCTTGCTAAAGAATTAGGGAAATCGCGGAAGAAACTACTATATTCCTAAAATGATCATTATATAGATCAGTTGGGTGTTTGTGTCATTTTACATAAATAAAAACGGTCTATTGCACGCATTGGATAATTCTATACCACCCAAGAAATAACTATTTCCTAACAAGTTACGGGAGAGTTACAATCCACATAAGGGCGAACAGACAAGTGTGGGAGTATAGGAATAAATGTATGGAAATTAGAAGAGGGATATGCTCATTTTTATCACGTGTTCTTTTTCGTATGAATCATTATATATTGTAAATTAAATTTGAAACATTAGTTGTTATGTATGTCATGTGTCTTTTATTTAATACCTTGAAGCCATTCGTCTAAAAGGTAAAAAACAGAAAAATTATATGCTTTAATTTAAAAGTGAATAACCACTCCAACTGTAAAGTACATTCGAACATGCTGCACAACAATCGAATCTTCTTTTACTTGATAGAGCTTTAATATATTAGGAAATTGTTTGTCATGATACAACAGATTGTCAAAAAACTTGTCACTACAAGGGATGAGATGACTGTGTCTGCGCCTAAAAGATAAATGAACATTGTTAGGTTGTTGAACAACAGCATATTTAAATATTGTGATCACCGACATGGATACGTTTTTATATAGGACATTTGTTGTTATATCACCTCAAATAGGAACTTACTACTTTGTGTGCAGGAGTCAATCCCAAACTCTAGCAGCATATTGGCGGCGGTGCGTGTCGACTTTGCCATGAACATCATTCTTTCCTCTGTAATCCACGAGGTATTATCGCACGGTGTGTGGTAGCATACCTCCTGGTATCCACGGAATTCAGCTACACCGAACATACAATTCGGCAATAAAATTAAAAATGTTATTTTATTATGTTATTATAATGCTTAAATTGAGTGAAAAGTTTCGAGGATCGTGAATGTGCGAATACAACAAAAATATTTCTGTATAGGAACTACAATTAAAAGTCGAACGCAGCTGCTACTGTGCCGTATAATGTGATGCTTATACTCACATGAATCTGTGACCATTATCGCTGCATAGGAGTCTGGGTAATAGAACCAGAATGATGCATGGTCACTTCTGAAAAGATCATGATATAGCAGGTATTCCAGTGGGGTTGGACGACCTTGTATGAATTTAAACACATACGTTACCAGATAGATTGTAAATTTAAAAATGGATGAATCGAATAAATCTATACTCTGAATTTGAAAACTGTTCTTAGGTGTTTAGAAACTCATTCAGTTTTGAAACAATAAGCTTTAGTATTATACTGGCTCTATTTGACCATAAGAACTAATTTGCACTGAAAGAGGAAAAAATGGCAGGTCATCCAGTGACGTGCTATAGACATGCTATAGAGGCATGGATACCTAGGTAATTTATGGTACCTGGCGTACTAGACCAGCATACTGCTATTGTAAGCTTCCAAAGTTATCCATTCGTTCGGACTGGTAACCGTGGGATGACTATTTATTTTGAGTGACATAGCGCTTTAGTGTTACTGTTCATTTTATATATTGCATATACCTATCTATGTGACTATATGTTCGGTTTCTCCACAGTCTATACTGAGTGAGTGATCTCTCTGCTACAGGGTGACAATTGTAGTAACCTCAAAAGTTGTAAATTGCAATTCTACACACTCCACGAACTGTCAAATCCTATTTAAAAAATGTTTAATTGTTACTCGTTGAAAAATTATTTCAATGTAGATTGAATGTATATCTGATACTGGGTATATCACAATAAAATAAAAATACAGCACATCACAGAATCTGAAATTGATTGATAATATGTATGTAGTCGGCGACTGGTGTCTAATTCAGGTGCATAGTTAAGGGATGGTTCTGATCTTACCTGATATGGGTACTTCCAGAGTCACTTCAGGGAATTTATTAGTTTCAATGGCAGCCCAGTGTTCTTGCCACTTGGATAACAACAGTGCATCATCGTCCTCCCTGCCTATGAGTGTTATGAAGTCTCCAGTAAAATTCCGACTGGCGAGTACTTCGTATTCGTCTGGATACAGCTGTTTTATGGATTACATTTCCATTACATTACATTATTTTACGCTACACGGCGTTAAAATACGTCAGGTTACATCCAATGCATTTATTTCACATTATACTAGCTTACGTTGCGTTACACGACGATACATTACATTATATTAAATTACATTTATATTTTTAAGACTTGACCCTTATTTACAAATCGCGACGTGCGTTCACAGTTAAGGAAGGACGGACTGGAAGCCGTATATCATATCACTCTATGTAAACTTACCACATCAAATCCTTTTGGAACAAGTTGGCTGTTTGGTGTGTCGTCATAGTTCATAATCATCTCGAGTACAATCGACCCCAAGAAGGTGCTAGTAGTACCGTCATCGTTTTCCAAGAAAGGGGCCAACCATTCGTTCACGAAATGTTTACTTCCCAGCAATCCGCCAGCATCTAAAAAACGAAGACGTTAAATGGTCGCAGTTAAAATCTTGTTTTCTATTAGGTTCAGAAAAATATCATGTTGAGATTACTGCATGCGTCATTTAAAATTATGCGCGTCGTGGTATTTTATTTAGGTTTTTCTGTCAGAAATTTAGTAAAAAAATTAACACAAAATCAAAGCACAATTATAATATAATTTTTAACATAAGTCAAAAATGGTCAGTTTCAGTATGTTTGCCTTTATTAAACCACTACTGTATTTGTTTCGTAGTGATTGTCAGCCCAAGAGTACGTATAATTGTAAAATATAATTGAATCAAAAGTCCATATCTAGTTTGCCCTGCATGGATCGTCTAATATGATGTCATTATATTTGCATGAAAGTTATTCAAGTTAATTCTTACGTGACATACGCATACAATTTAGTCTGATTGGGTATCCTTAACAAATATTATTCTCATCTTAATTGTTAACGTTATAATAACCACGATGACGCAACCATGACTAGTAACCCAGTGACATCACATAACCCAGACTATCGAGGTTCGAAGAACTCGAAGTTCGAGGAAAGTGATGCGGTGTATCGCACGAGCGAGGCGTTATGCTATTATAATACATTGTCTGGTATTTATTTCTACATTTATTCGAGTCACACACTACAGTATCCGATATCCATGCACGTTGGCAGTCACACGTTCTATAACGTTATAGACTATTTTTGGTAACTATAGTTAACAACTAACTCCCCCACGCCTTGGATATTAAGGAACTTAGTGTGATCGAAGTTCATAAAGAATATGCCGTAATAAATATATAGTAGTTTTCAAGAAAGACAGTTAAAAGAAGGAACTAGTGAGCTTGTGCTCCAATAACCAAACGAAGAATTCAAAAACGAAGAATTCAAGATGAATTCATATCACTGCTTTGATTGTTGTAAGCACCTGCTTAACTTTGTGTGTTTATTATGGGGATTAATTACAATCTGTTCATTATTTATATGGGATTTATGGTTGCCTTCGCTAAAAAACTATGGAAAAGCTTAGCTTATATCAAGTTATGTGCTTTCAATGAAATGAAGAGTAAAAATAATAATTTCAACTTTCGTAGCTTCGTTGACATAAATAATTAAAATATACCGGTATCTTGGATGTGGCTCATGAATGTGATTATGGTTATCACATTTATAATTTCTTTGATTTGTTTGGTTGGTGTATTGAGCGGTTTTATTAGCATAATGGCAGGTTATTGGTGTTCTAGCTTGTGTATTATATCAGTCATTTGTTTTGCGTTTTAGGGCTCGTAATTTGTTTATTGATCTTATCTACCAAGCATATATTAGCATATATTAGCTCCAGCCTAGTCATCAAACGCACGACGGAAACACTGTTGTTATACTGTGAGCCACGATATACAAGAAAGGAAATCTACCTGGTTGGTTTTCCTCAAGGTCAAATGCAACGAAGATAATAGTGTTTGCAGGCTGACACATTTCCTCACTCACAATACGTGCAGCTTCCAAGAGTCCGGCCATCGCAGAACCATTGTCGTCGACACCAGGTGTGGTAGATACTGTATCAAAATGAGCTCCTAATGAGCTAACTTGGTCATCCCCAGTACCTCTCCGGATTCCCGGTAAAATGCCTATTACATTAGACCCACGATATGTGTCCTGTTGAGAGTGAATTTTCCATAAAATATTTATGTAATGGTTACATTGACAGTTGTTGTCAGTTTATATTGATAAAATAATGTATCCTCGGGGGCGGAGCTACGTCACAGAATGTTCTACGTTGCTAAGACACGCACCCCTGTATTTCTATGGACTACTGCTGTGGAACGCCGGTCGATCAGCTGGTGAAAAACGGCTAAAGTCGAGCAAATGGCACAAACTCAAATGAGCAACCATATTTATATATGTTGCACACGTATGAATAGTCTTGTTACACTGTTCATGGGGGTCTCAACAACTATCTCAAAGTTTTCTGAAAGTTTTCGGCCTTTATTTTCACCGCGATGGTTGCCAGACGGTGAAATTGCTCGCATGTCCGTCCGAGACTTGGTTATATCAGGAGAACAGTGAACATAATTTAGTCAGGGAATGGAACGTGGCTTTCTCGTTCTCAGTGAGATCTCAACGGTCTTTTACAAACAAAGCCTAAGAGCTTGATAAACTATAACCACTCAACCATTTTATTAGATTTCGTGGAGAAGGAAGCTGTACTTACGTTTTCCCCAACAAATTCTTGCGTTTCCACTACGTAACCGTACTGGATTAAGGTATCTTTGATAAAATCAAAGCTGAAGAGCTTATGATCCGGGTTAGCCTCGTGGTGTCTGTTCTTGCTAAATACATCTTCTAGGAGCGTTTGCAAATTAGTCGCTAACTGCACTGGATCATTGGAATCCGCACACGTTACTAAAATTGGGAACACCATAGCTTACTATTGATGCTGTATTGACCTATACATTATCACACGATATTTCATATATATATATATATATGTTTAATTCTTTTAAAAGATTCCACTCATTAATAAATAGCTCCCTCACTCAACAATAATAAGAATGAGTGGTTGGTCAAAAGTTTGATGAGTCATCAGGTGCATCTATTGACTGAGCTTTGTGTACATAGATGCAAATGAGTATAGGAACCATTAATGCTGTAGGGTGTATTGGGAGGGGTGGAGGATTTCATGTTTGTAATAAGTAGTTGTAATGTGCTATCTCGTTGTTTTCAGGATGCAGCCTGATATTTGTTGCTCCTTTGATTGTTCAATTATGACTACAATTTTTGTGGTGAATGGAAGATGTGTTTAGTGTTTGTTGAGTCATTGTTTAGACACCCTGCAGCTTGAAATGGTATGATTCAAATCTAAATTTGAAATGGCGGTGTCTTCTAATAACATGGCATCAAAATGATTTCTGTTTATTTATTTACTGTTGTAGATCCTGAGAACTAGCCACTGAATATGATGTCGGGAATAAATGGTATTCTGAACAAGCTTTATTAATTATTGCTGGCAATATTCCAATATGAATTGGGAACAAACTGTGACACCAAATCTAGTCGTTGTATTGTTATGCTTCTAAAATATTTTTTTCAAATGTCTTTAAACAGATTCAAATATAAGGATATTGATTGTAAAATATTAAGGTTAAATAGTGTCCAACAAATTAATTTATAAATGGTAAATTGATTTCAAAGGATTCAGTGAAAATATTATAAAATAAAATAAATTAATTATGTGTATTTTTGTATGTGGAAACTTGGCTGGCCCACTTAGAAATATAAAGATGTGAGGTCTGCAGTTTGTTTGTTTTGTTTTGTTATTTGTGAAAAAAATGGTATTTTAAAGACTGCAAACAATAAAACACTCACAGTGCAAGGCTAGTTCACCAACATGTCTATTCTCTTTTTAAAGATTAGAATTTCTTTTCTTTGGGAAAGTTTAGAACATATATATATATATATATATATATATATATATATATATATATATATATATATATATACCAAAGCGAGAATCATGTTGGTTACTCCTAGGGAAAACGCAAATACAATCAATAGATAGTATTATGCAGTATGTGCTGATTAATGATTGATTCCATTCGTAATGATGTGTTTAACCAAACAGTTCTATCATAAAAAGTATACGTATTTGTCTGTGCCAAGTCGAACCTATTGGCTTTTGTTTCATGTGATTTTGCACTGAATTGTACCAATAATGATTTCAAAATAAGAGTTTTGTTCAATCCCACGCTGTCCTCAAAAGGAAGTATACATCATCCCAGTCAATGCAGAACGTCCAATATGAATCCCATGTAAGTTAAACAACGCGTGTACAATACATTGTTTGTATAGACTGTGTATTTAGATACACATCTAAGTTTTTCCCACTATCTACCACTTAATCGTATATAGCTAAATATCACAAATATCAGGTTCCACACGACGATATTTAATTAAGCCTTATAATGGCATTATTTACTCCCAAACATATACTGTTTCTGTGGAAAATTGCATTGTATTTCATGGCACTGTACATGTAATATGCTCGTGCACAAACTGCACTGAGAACAGTGACATGTCATGAACTGGGGAAAAAATATAATATGAATAAAGTATAAACAACTAAATGACCGCCAATGGATGGTTTAGATAACACATATCGTACACTAAATTCAACCCTTTATGGAAATCTACGAATTTGTTGTCTTTGGCATAATTAGTGCATGTACAAATACTTACGTTGAGCTCATTTGTATGGCTCATCAGATAACCAGACTATTTACAGATAATCAATGTGTGTACGAAGACCATTGTGATTAATCAGGGTTGAAAGAGTGCGTTACACTTTGAGCTAATATGTATTATGGTATCAATGTCAGGATTAACTTAATTCTAAAACACTAGAAAACACAATTGACGCACTAGAATACTGTACTTTATATATCATGGTTGCCATGAAGCCAGTGGCCATTCAGTTTACTTGAAGTAAGGTATACATACGTAGAACAAGGTTTGTCACGTACAAGACAATCATGGATGACTCCCATCCTAGTGTAAAGGTATAATTCTGCAGTATCTGTGAGGTTGTTATGTAAGTTTCTGCGAAACCGCATTCTAATTGAAAACTGCATGTCAAAGGGGCTTGCGTGTAAGCAAATAGGTATGAGAATCCTCACTTCAAAAGCAATGTACTGAGAATGCTTTACGTTATCACTTATCGCACTCCACCTGCCCGCTCGTATCGTTGTCATAACATATGATTTGTATACTCTGTATACGGACTTAACACTTACCCACAATGGGCAGCAACATTACCAATACTGCTCTCATATTCATTACTTTATCCGAGTCGACGCCAGGAGAAAACAATTTCACACAATACTCGGTGATCAACAGCCGCGCACCTCTACTAAATAAACTCTACACGAGTAGCTGCTGTTTCCGTTGTCGCGACAAATATAGACAAGTGATGGTCCTTAACATTCCAAAATCTCACTGCATAAAGTGTCCACCTAGAGGTGGCTTGTCTGATGTTGTGCTCGTTATATTACATGTTATATCTTTATGGTTCAGTACAATCTACGATAACCAAGATATCGATGTAATCTGTAAAATGAATGGTGTCGCTCGTTCAAGATACAAGTTCACGGCGTAGATTACTGAATAGGCATTCTTCTGTCAACACACTTTAAATATGGCTTGATATGAGTATAGCCTCGATGGTCCTTACGCACATACTATTTATTTATTTATTTATTTATTTATTTATTTATTTATTTATTTATTTATTTATTTATTTATTTATTTATTTATTTATTTATTTATTTATTTATTTATTTATAGAATTCAGCGTAGCACTCTGCCAACAATTTAGATTCCTCGATTGCTGAGATGTAATATTTATTTAATTGTTTGCTTGTTATTGCGTGCGCGACTCGTCTGTGCGCAAGTGAGTGTGGCGTCCATGCCTGCTGCCCGCTTTCTTTCTTTTTTCTTGCCTGATTGCTTATGTGAGTGTGTTTGTTTATTATATATTTTATTTGTTATTCCCACTCATCGGAAATAATACACTCTCCTGCCCCCAGAGGACAACTCTAGATCACATAAATTATTGTAATTAATTAGACACCATAGACAATACTACACACGCTGTCGTGATACAAACAGAATATAGCGTGCACAAACAACCCCTAATAATGCTATTGACAGACTCTTTATATGCAAACGCACGTCATAATACATAGTGTTTTGAAGAAGAAAAAACGTTTTCCGAAGTTCCACTTAGAGCTGAATCCAAAAACACGCAGTCGGTTAAAAATGTGATCCAAATATTTACCCGTGTATATTATTCCAATAAAATATACTTCAATATATGACAAAACAATTTAGGTAGCATAATGTAAGGCCAGACCAAACAAAAATCTTGTTCATCGTTTTTTTCTTGTAAAAACCTTGGAGCGGCGAGCGATTTTTTTGGGGGGGGGGGCTTAAAAGTTGAAAATGTCTGATCCAAATTCACAGAGGTCGACGTTTTTTCGGCATTAAAACATTTCCACCCTCACGGCATACACAGACTATAACGTTAAAGGGCGGTAGTCGTCGCGCCACGCATGTGCGAGATATGTGGGTCTCATATAAACAAAGATGGTGACTTTGACTGTTGCAGATCAACGAGTACGAACTGAGACGTTACCAAGCTTTAATTAGATGATTTGAAGGTATCGAAGGAGTCACCGGCGGTAATCAGTGCAAGTCGTACCTTGGTTAAACCTCACACCGCATTGGATTGTGGGGGAAATCAATATTTATCAACACAAATGTCGCACATGCGCAGCACGACGACCATCTAGCTTTAATACTCATCTTGTAAGTTCTTTATTCGATGTATTAACCATCATCCAGGAAACAAAATCGATGAAGCAATGAAGACAAAAGATAGCAGTCGTTACTGTCATGAATACAGCAGCGGACCAATCGTATGAATGAGTTTTGGGGACACACAGACAACTCTCGGCCTGAAGTCGCTGTGTCGTCACAGGGAGCGCTGTCCCAGCACAGACCTGTAGATCGGTGTAGGAGATGCCGACCTGCAGCGTCAATGGCCTGAAGTATCACACTTAACTTAGCGCCGCCAACGGTCAAGTTAATTTTTAACGCAAATTCAAAAATCAAATCAAAATGCGATATGATAGGTACGCGCGGGTCCGATGAACAAGTAATTTTTTTGGGCTGGTCTAATGATTATATATTATTAGTTGCACAGTTTGTAAAAAATAGCAAAATATACATGGAATAATAACTAGTTATCTTTCAAATGAACATAAATTGGATGATTCTGCTCTCATATTGTATGTGCTTTTCTTAGACTACAACATCATCGACATTATATTTATCTTCATTTTATTTAACGGTTTTCTCAAATTATACTATTTAACCAGCAAACTGACACATATGTTCACTTTACATTGTATTCGCAGTCATTATAATAGAAAACAGTAAGTGTAATATACATACTTTTTATTTCTTCATTGGGCCATGTGATCAACGAATTCGCGGTCTTCGATTCTCAATGGTCAGCTCCTAATCAGTTGTCCCCGAATTCAGCGCGGCGTCCTGTCAGTGTCACAATTAACGCTTACAATAATTTTCTCTATCAGTATCATTGCAAGAGGGCGATATACAAGACAAATCACTTTTAATGTTGTGATTTGACATTCAATAATTATCCTATATATTAAACTAGTACAAATTTTGATATAGGATATTATATGCAGCGATACATTGTCTACGTTGTGCCATATCATGTCGTATAAGTTTACATAAGTGTTTAGCGACAAATAAACCTAACATCGCGTTCTCGTTTTATCTAGTGTTGATTTGTTTGTTTCACGGCAGCGCCAAGGTAATACTATGAATTATTTGTTAATATTCCGATCACTGACCCCCCCCCCCACACACACACATATATATACAAGTATTGATATGTGCTACATTTGTCAATAGACTGAACAACTACTCTGTGTTTTTCTCTATTATTGCAGCTGGCTACGCGAAATGAATTGAGTATCAGTAATACAAACGTACTAACATGGACACTGGGATTTTGAAAAGAACACGATGCACGCGTGAAACAACAATCATTATTATCACAATAATATTTGATAGAAATTACATTTTCTGGTTACTCATATTAATATATATATATATATATATATATATATATATATATATATATATATATATATATATATATATATATATATATATATATATATATATATATATGACGACGGATGGATAATGTAAGAGTACCTTTCATACTTTGAGAGGACTACAGTGATTGGGCATTGTGCAATCATTGAACAAAGATATTATTAGAATCAATAGAACATAGAACATATAACATTATACAAATGTTCACCCCAACCGAGGTGGACATACAGTTTTAGCGACCCGAAAAGCTCATTGTCAACCGAGGCGAATAAATCTTAAAACAGAAATTGTGGCACTCAGAATCATGGCAATCTTACAGGTCCCGCTCGTAAAGCTGAATGCGTGTATGAACACAGTTGAAAGAGTTAGCGATTGAATTTTATTGAGTTTTATTATGGACGCCATTTTACTTTCATGGTTGTATTGATAAACCTAATTTCAACAGCTTCAGCCTGGCGAAGAATTGATAAACAAATCCAGCGCCATCATGTGTGTAGTTATAGGCTACACTGCATTCCAGTTCGCATTAGAACACTGAACGAGCTGCACACTGCTCGAGTATGGTTTTATGTCAACACCATTCTCTTATCGATATACAGCATATATAGGTATACTGTCAAAACACATAAATACGTAACAAAATCAAACAAAACGGTCCAAAAATTCCACGATGCTCAATTTTATTTAGGTAGACGAACTGCCAGTGCGCGATCGCAGACCGAATGTCAAACGCTGGGTGCGCCGGCGAAACGCACGGCAAGTGCGACTAAACATCACGCGAAATCGTTACAAAATCCCAGTTTTCTTCCCAATAAGATAGTCAAATAGTGAACACAAACCTGGTAGACTAATCAGTTCACAAATATCGCCGCGTATCGTGTTCCCCTGGCAGGTTAGTTGCGTATATCAGGTAAATTCAGGAGGAAGATACCCGGATGGAGGTAGACATACGGATATGGCAGCAGGTCGACACACGAATATGCAATGCGCGAATCTGATTGGCTGTCATGGTCATGAGGTATAATAATGAACAATGTTACTCAAAGTTTGCTGTCTGTCTTATGTCATGGTTGTGGCAGCCGCAGCAATTGATAGTAACACATAAAGACACATTTATAAACTAAAGGAAAAAGTAAACAATATGACCAGTAACTCTCTGTTGTGTTTCAGCAATGATCGCTCTTAATACATAGACAGCCCAGAGGTTCATATATTGTTCACCTTAAACGCGAACGGCCTCCGAGATCTCGTTGAGATCGATTGTATTCTCGTTCAAAGAATCTGATTCAAATTAGATAATACGTCAATATAAATGCGCGTTTCATTGTAGTAATATGCGTTTTGTTCACATACAACAGAAGCATGGTATTTGAAAAAGTGTTTAGACGCGCCATTAAAAATTGGTCATGAAAACTACCTAGTAAACCAAATATGGTCACTATCCCGATGTCAAAGGTCATTTATGTCACGACAACAAGAAATGTAACACAGGATTTATTCAAATATTAAATTTAGTGTCTATAATAATGAATAGTTGCAGCTATTTAAACAAGTTTGGTCGAAATGCAAAGTACCAATAGCAACCCTGCCAAAAATTATGCTCCTTGTAAAATAAAACGTAATCCGGTTATAGCTTTTTAATGATGTAAAAATAGTAAAAACCTTGTACTCAAAACTGATAGATTGGTATTTAAATAGGATCCCCTACTCTATATCCATATTAATTACAGCAAGAAGCGTATTTTTCATGCGTATGAAACAATATGGAACTTACACTGACCTTCAGCAAGGAGGTCACACAACGTCCATGAGCGAACTAATGGATCAGAGGACAAATATACGGGGGAGTCGTCACCTGCGCATGCGTTAGATGGTCATTGTTTACAAACAAGCGTCTACCCATGAGCCTTTTTTTTTAGCATGCGTCGCTTAGGACTCAGTTCCCAGGTGTGGGCAGGTGACGACCCCTCCGCTTTAACATCCGTCTTGGGACGCATCTGTTCTTGATACTTAGACGGTAGCGTTGTTACAGAGATCAACAATTGTTTTCCAACAGTCTTATTGCGCCTGCTTCTTCCATAGCCTGAAACAACTTGACCTCTGCCAATTTATGTTTCAGGTACAAGAGTGTAGCATTCGATAGCTGAATTGGAGAATTGCCGGCTTCCCTGTTTCGAGGCACAAACCCGTAGACATCCACCGAGTCGCATAATAACGTTGCCATGGTGAATGTAATGAAAGCGTCACCCAACGTTGCATTCCAGATTCTATACACAGCAAAGGTTGGAACGAATTAACATACGAATGATATATTTATATGCTAAATATTAATAATGCAACTTTAATTAGCTAATGATATTCGCTACAACTGCATCCTAATTGGGGCTCATTTGTTTATGAATTTTGTAAATGATTAAATCATTGTATGGTGTCTATCTTCCTTTAAATTTTTAACAGTAGTCGGTTATTCACTCGACGACGATGACGATTGCTAAATCCGATGTAAGAAGTTCAAGGGAGAATGGAGTTTTGAACCGAAGAATTGTTTCACTGGCAGGTGTTTGTGTTTGTTATTCAAAACTGTGAACTGTTATTATTTTATAAAATTAAACATTAATCTGTGTTGTTGTTTTTTTCGCATCATCTGCAATGCTAACTTACCTATTTAGTGTCTCGTGGGAAATTGGAACTGGTGCGTACGCAATACGAAATGGAAGTTTCCTTTTGTCTTTCGTCTCTGTTAGAAAGAATGTCAAGTTGCGTTTTACGTCCGATGTTAGCGTGTAGGGTAGCCATACAGTTGAGCTGCCCATTAGTTCAAATTCTTGTAGAGATGAGCCGTCCGTGGTGTTCTGGGAATTTGATATGACTTTTGTTAATTTATTATTATAGTATTTCACGGTGTTTGGGTTAATGACTGTAAGGTTTGTTTTCCAGCCTATTTCGCTTTCGAATCCTTTCAACACATTCACTCGCATCACGAAATCGTGATCATCAATGGCGTGGCCACATCCGCGTAATAGATGAATCTTGTCCCCGACGAGGGCGCAAGACTTCTGCCTTTCGAGAGAGTAAAAGTTGTTTTCGTATTCATCCCGGAGATTTGGTGGTACCGTTTCGCCCATAGGCCATTGATTTTGGTGAAATGTCATCTGCGAGACTTTTACGTCATCCCTATATGTAGCCAAAATCGATTCCAAGTCCAACCACGAGGAAACGTTCTCCCTGCAAAAAAGAAAAGAAATATAATAACGTAATCGGCGAAACTTAGTGTGCAATGGTCAGTGTCGATTTACCAAAACGATTTGTTTTAATAATATATCACTGCAAAACGGAATTTAAAATACTGATGGGGTGCCGTTTGTGCATTTATTTGTCAAGCGGTTTTCGTGGGGTTTGGTTTTTTATATGTAAACATGCGACAATGTTTTCATTATTAATAAATTTCAAATTAATTGTATGGAAATTATCAGTTAACGTACTAGTTTTATTTATAAATAATGCGATTAGTACAATATATTTATGTACACTTTATTATTTATAAATAATTTTACATTCATTACTTAAATGTTATTCATTATTTTTATTATGCAATTTTATACAAACAATTGTGTGTGATTCATAATTAGAAAGGTGTTACATATCATGTATCGAATTATAGATTTATCATCGAAATAATTTATTTGACAATTAAAATAAAGAAACAACGAATCGTGTTACTAAGATACACAGTTTACTATTAAAAATCTATAATTCACATCTTGCCTTATTTCCATCAATGAGAAGTTCTGCTTACAATCCACACATACAGCCTGTCTGTTTCCAATCGCCTTAGCATGAAGACCAGTCTTTGTCACATGTTTAATGATGTCATCGATTATCTGAGTGCTAAGGGAAAGAAAATATCAACGTACACACACCAATAGTGCATGATTGTGAGGTTGTCGCGATTTGTTCGCTGTCCCATATTTGTTGGTTATTATCCTAATATTGATGCTGTCTAAGCTAAAGGGTACACACATCATTTCAAGAGACATGGTCATAAGCCGTTATCGTATGCAGTGCGTTCGATTCCCATATCAAAAGTATATTTTCCACGCCCTATATACGCCGAACCAGGCCTATTTCAAACACGACACGGAGCCGGTATTGTGTCGATTTCAATCATTTCATTCAACTCGAAGTCACGTTTCATTACAAATTTCACAAAAGAACTGCCTGATTTGTTTTATTAGGAAGTAAACATGTCCATAATATTATTTATAAAACATATTGATGACTATCTCAGTACAATAGCAGTTGTGTGTGATATACAACTACGTGTTAATTGCTCTTATGGAAGTAACCCTGCGTGCCACAGGGATCACATCGGCTACACATGCTGTATGCACAATATCCAGCACAACACTGCCGCAATCACGCTTCACCAGTAAATACAATGAGGCATGCATAACACCCACAGTGACGTCCTGTATTTATATTCATTGCTCTCTACAAAATATTAAAACAATAATGACTAAATAAAATCTGGAATATATCTACACCGCGTATTGGACATGACCGAGAAAGAATGGTGATACACATACAATTCTACATGCATGTACAACGAATTTACTCTTACCCGTTAGTAGATTGAGTCGTTGTCTTGCGTACGAGTCCAGAGGTGTCCACCAGATAAGATATAAGCCGAACCCAAATTGCAGCTATGATTAGCAGTACAAACAAGGTCCTTAGTTTGTAACTGTATCTATGCCAAAATACATACATGGTGTGCATATATACGATCAGTACCAGTTATTTTCACCGGTGGTAGAAAGATATGATGTTGTCAGCAGTCAGCATGTTACCGGCAGTCACTCCATCGAGTGTTTACTGAGCACGATAACACCAGTCATCCGCAAATAAACACATGTGTCGGATTATAATATACAGTATATTCTGCTACTGTAAATGAAACGTATTTTTGAATCAGTAGCGCCTGTTAGCCTTGTACGAAAATATAGTTACTGCAGAGGGCGTATTGACCGTTCATTAAAGTGTAAGTCAGTGGGCTAACAACAAAATTCTCTCGGATGAAGGAGCTTCGCAAATGTAACACATGTAAACAGTTTTTTAATTACTTTACTGTTAATTAATTATTAATATTAATGTTAGCATTTTCACACTTTTCTGCATAATACTCAATTATCCAATGCGTAGTTTATACAGTTGATTTGAGGTTATATTTCACCCACAATCCCTTGCAGACAAAACAAAATGCTAAACAGTGAACGTATACAAGTTGATAAAGAGTAGATGTAAATTACTTTCTCTTGCATTCATGTAACGCTTTTATCTGAGAGTACCATGCTGTTACTCTGGACGTTCCTTTTAACATGCTACAAATCAAACAAATGTTCACAATTATACGATTTAAGGCGTACATCAAACCAAAAGTCACTGTGAGTAATGTTTGTCTCTAATAAGTACGTTCACATTGTAGTGAGATAGTATCAATCAATCACATTATCATGATGGTGAAAAATATGTCGTCACGGTGTAGTAATTTCCACGCCAACGGTGACTCTAATGGTGAACATCATTGGCTTCACAAATTTGCACATTTGTGTTTATTTCCGGTTGCCTATTTTAACGATTACTGACGCCTACTCAGGGGTTGAGTGCAGAAACGATCACGTGACTGAGTTCAGCAGCTGATATCATGATGCATGCACGTGTATATTAGGTGCGTCGTGTACATCCATAACTTACACTTGCCTCTTGGTAAACCATTCTTATATATCACACACAACATGTAAACCGGCATTATAAAAAACTCATATATTTCTGTTTTAAATGTCGCATAACATTTTTGCATACACCAGACCTATTTTCTAATTTAAAACTTGCAACTTTAGGATACAATGTCTGTAGTTCAAGAGAAAGATACAGTTCTATCGTAACTACGCAAACAATGAGACACTGACACCATCAACCGCAACAATTAACATTTGGTTGGTTCATCAATGAAAATCAAATTATTCCTTAGAAAAGGTTTTGAATTATTCATGAGTAAAGGACAAAGCGTCCGATGTACACTTTATTTTCATTTAGAATTAATGCGGGTGAGACCAACTGTGAAACCACATTTTCTTTTAACGATTAACTCCTCGAAACGATTTACGAATTTCTAACACACTGGCAAAAGAGGTTTATATATGGTATAGTACTCTATGACTCGTTGCTGTTGTTCGAACCATGCTCTTTTTATCTGGTAACTGAATCGGTCAGTGTTCTTGTTGGAAACTGTCAGGGTTTGCCCGTAAATCGACCCGGGAGAGTTACTATTTTAGGCCTGTTTACTGGTTATTCAGGCAGTTTTAGGAAATCGTTCTCTCATGCCAATCGTGCGTGATAGTGCTACTAAATCCTTACTTTTTTAAGGAAACTTTTTTTTAATCTAGTGGCGAGACTCGGTACGCAACCAAGTTACAGAACACAGCCAAGTTATATGAAATATTCACTCTGCTAACTCAGCTAAGCGCTGATCGACGAAGGAATGCAGCGAAGTGTCCCCGTGTTTACACAGGCATTGTATCAAGTGTACACCCGGATCGTGTGTTTTTTTTTCTGATCTGATCATCAGCCCATTGTTCTTCTGCACAAGGAGGATTACATAGCATACGCAAGCATCAACCACGACGAGTTTTGTAGACAAGTTGTCAAGAACTGGTGGACTCGACTATGAGAAATAGTTAGGCAATTGACTATTCGGACGCTTACTGATTAAACTGAATTGGTAAAATTACCCCAAACAATACTGCTTAATCTTTTATGCGTTAACCAATTTCGGGGCATGATTAATCATTGACGTATAACTCGTATGGTATGTTTTAGTGCATATGACACTACAGGATATAATAAACAACCATGTATGCGTAATGTGTAGGCTGCACCAGACAAACATTATGCATCATACTACAGTGCAATTTCATCTTATTTCCAAATCATAACATCTGAATTTGCTAATTTGTAGCACTGTTGCATAACGGTTTGAATAATGTGTTCATATCTTTTGAAATAAAAGAAACAAAACGATTTTATTGCTCTCTAATAACATGGTAAATACATGTATATTCACCAAATAATAATTACATTAGCGTTAACATTACATGAATAATCAAAAACAAATCACGAAACTAATAACAATAATGATGATATGGATGATATGATGTTGATTGAGTAAAAAATAGCTTAGAGCTAGTCTAGTCTGATTTTCTGTGAATACTTAAAAAGTATTTGACTTGGAGAGCTACTTGCATTATTCGTGAAGAACAAGATGGTATCCTACACTAGGGTTGTATGAGTGACAAAACTGAACACAAACATACAGTAATAAAAAATAAGTAAATAAATTGTTTAGTATTTTGAAATTCAAATTGGCCACTACTTTTAAAGATCGGGGGAATTTTCTCGTTGCTATTTATAGTCAGTGGAGTTGGCCTGCTTTCACAAACACAGTTAATTCAACGGGTTCAGTATTAGGGAATCGTGGGGTAATGTTGGAAGCATCTATTAGTATTGTGAGGGCAAATTATCCTAGCCACATGCTTTATTTGAATTTAAATTCTATAGTAGGTTTGTAAGTTCAGCCATATCTGCTGGTTTAAAGGGACCACCGCGCTTTAAGAACGAATGTAAATTTGGATTGTGGTCCTTGCTTTGAATTTGAAGATACCATTGAGAAAATTCGAACAGTTTTCCCCACTAACTTTTCGACATTTTTGAAATAAAAATAAATCGGAAGTGGTCATTTTAAAACCTTTTTTGATTTTTTTGTTGTTGCATTACTCTTATATGGGCTACCTATTTCTGTTCACGAAAAATAAGAACTTTAGCGGTCACTTGACGATTTATATTACCCTTACATTGAAAATGGAAAACAGGGGGACAATCTGCTTGACAACTTACTTCAGAACCACACAACACATTGAACTGAAATTTGTATGAAGGGCAAAGCACTTTATAATTGGTCACGTGTTTTGGCCGCCATCTTAAGTTCCTTTAAATAGATTAGCTGATCGATATAACATTTTCTAAACTGAATTACTTCAGACAGCAGAGAAATTATGGAATCAGTTATGTTATTTGGCCGTTATTTTGGATTTCTATAAAAAATGACAATAATCTTGAGCAATTTCTTTCACGAGTGCTTTAACCAATTTATGTGTACTATATGTGTATGTAGTATCTATGGTCTAAACCGCTTACGAAAAAATAAAATAATTTTGACCAGTGGCTTTTGACGTGATTTGGACGCCATCATCGATTCCCAGTAAAATGGCGAGTATTTGTTTTTATCAATGATTTTACCAATTGAGTTCAATTGTGCACGTAGTATCTATGGCCAAAGCCTCGAAAAAAATCTGCTTAGTCATATGTTCCCTCTGCCATCTTGGATTTCTGGTAAAAATGACAAATAGTTTGATCATTAGTTCATCGTGAGTACTTTAACCAATTGACTAGAGGGTATGCATGTAGTACCTATAAAAAAAAAGGCTTTTACGAAGAAAATAAAATAATTTAGATCAGTCACATGGTTTGATCGCCATCTTGTATTTTACTTGAAGGATCTCTCTCATTGCCGTTTTTTGCGCAAGCTGTTTGTGAACACCACCGTATTGACAATGTTTTTATTTGATGCACCTAACTTATAAATATGTACCTAATAAATATGTAACACTTCCAGTCAGTGTAGCGCCCTCTTTAGTCAAAACTTTCGTTTGGAATACAGATATTATTGTGCGAGAACAGATTTTTGGATAAAACACCTAGTAGTCCAATATACAGTACTGTACTTGTATCAACAGTAATGTATTTAAGACGTGCCAGTGGTGTTGCTATCGTCCATGATTTTCACCGTGTTTGTGTATTATTATTTTTTATGGGAATATTATTTTCTGTAACTTTCCCTGCATTTTTTAAGCACATCATTTTATATTCAATTATCTCTTCCAACTATAGTGGTCAACCCATTGTTTAAATATAATAAATATAACAAGATAACGTTATATCTAACTACTCCATTTTTGTTTTCCAAGGATAGCAGAAACACAGTCGTTATTGGCCTTAGAGTATGCACTTACATAAATACTGGGGTTCGTCTACCAAAATATATCATAATATTAATCCAGAATATAATACTCTATTTGTTGTATTACGTTATGTGTAAAAAATAAATGTGTGTTTATGGTGACAAAAGTGATATTTTAATGATCCCATATATACAATATAGTATTTTCTATCTGCTTTGCATGCACTTACGTGATACGTGAATAATATCGATGTGTTGAAGTTCAAAATAAGCTATATTTTTTAATAATCTAGTATACACTATATACAATTATCGTGTTTTTATTATAATCTGTCAGGTTTTTAATTTTCATTCAAACATTTGTTTTGAGCTTTTACTTGATTTTATTGTCATGAATTAGTTTTCGCGTATCTGTTGACCGACTTATTTAGCTGATTACTAGTGAATGGCTGTGTTATATTTGTCATCATTTAGGCTCATGCGAGGTCCTGGACGGAACTTGTCTCAGTGATTTGGAGCTAATTACGATATAACCGTCGCTATTCGGACTACTATTTCTGACAGTTGGTATTTTCAGTTAGTAATATAGTGAATGATTAATCAAAAGATATGACGTGTCCAGTACTTAGTGTGATTGGCTGTATGGTCGAAGGCCACACCTTGGAGTCTATAAACTTCTTTTTAATAGGTTGAGTCTTTGATACGTAATAAACAGTCTAAGTCCTTGGTCACGGAAAGAGAGAGAGAGAACTCCACGAGGCGAAAGAGTCTTGGTCAGTGCTGGGCAGAAACCCCGACGAGGCAGTTTGCTTCGAGGCGTTCTCGATGTGGCTAAAGACTAGCTATTGAAACGTATTTCGTTGTGTGCGTCTGTTTGACTGTAAAGCTTAAGTGACTTTCCGGTCCGGTACCTCAAGCAGACGAGATATAGAGACCAGACGAGAATTTCCCCCTGACACGTGTTTGAGAAACCCAGACCAGAAGAATTCCCCCGTGATATTATTCTAAAATTGTATGGCATATTGTCGTAATTAAATTCGGTGTTTACATATTGTCATTTCTTATCTGTGATAATATGCGGTGTTTTTGCTTGGTCAATAATGGCATGTTTGATTCTCGTGTCATGAATTTGTTTTTTTGGACGGAACTTGGCTCAGTGATTTGGAACTAATTACGAGATAACCGTCGCTATTCTGACTATCGATTCTGACAGTTGGTATTCATAGTTATTAATGTAGTGAACGATTAATCAAAAGATATGACGTATTCAGTACTTAGTGTGATTGGCTTTATGATTGAAAGTTACGCCTTAGAGTCTTTTTACTGTTTTGTAATTGGTTAGAGTTTTGAAAATGAATAAAGAGAGTTTGAGTTGGTCTTGGGGAGTACAGCACGACAGACGCAGTCGAGTGCAGTCCTTGGGGCGAGTGTTGACGCAGTCTAAGAGAGTCTTGGGTCAGCCTTGCGATAGTCTTGGGGACTTTTCCCCGGGGCGCTGAGTCTTATAGAGTGCTCGATTGACCGACTAAGATGAGAGCTGAAACGTATTTCGTTGTGTGTGTCTTATTTGACTGTAAAGTAGAAGTGACTTTCCCGATCCCATACCTCAAGGGGACGAGATATAGAGACGAGACGAGCTTTCCCCCTGACACGTGTGGAGAACCCCGTGGAGAAGAATTTTCCCCCTGATACTCGTGTCATTAACCATATGTCCTAAACGAACGAATGCATTATTTAAGGTACCTGTTCTCCATCATCATCACCTTGATTATCTATTTTTTACTGAATGAAAATCATAATGCCTTGAATGTTAGCAAGATGTCTATATCCATTTGTTCATCATCATGCAAATTTAAATAGACAGTTAATATCAATGTATAACCTTTGGATAATTTGAAGTTCCTAAAAATAACTAAGCAAAATTTGGCAAAAAATATTCTAGCCATCGTGTTAATACTACATGTATTATAATAATCTCGATATCTCTTATAGAACAACATGACATAGCCACTTGTAAGATATGATTATAGTTGGCTATGAATTATAAAATTTGAATGTATATGTATAAAATCAGGTAGGAAGAAAGTTAACATCTAGGACATCTCTATTATCAATTTTAACAAAAAATCACAATCAATTGAATATGGAAATTCAATTGAGTCAATATTAACTAGCAAATACATGAACTATTAGTTCACAAGATATTAAAAAAATTCAAAAATCATTAAATAGCAAAATCTCAGCAAAATCGGTCTAGGCACCTCCGAGAAATGATGAAGGACACACACAAAAAACTGTTACAGGATTTCGACATTCAGAATGGCCGCCAGGCAACCATATTTTATCAAATCAGGAAATAAATCCATGTGATATATGTATACCTCCTCACTGTGTCTTTGTACCTAGTATCATTGAAATCAGTCAAGGCATCTCTGAGAAAGATCAATGGACAGACAAATGCCATGATTAACAATCAAAATGCCTGCCAGTCGGTCATATTTGATCATTTCAAAAAAGTAAAACAACGTGCATCTGTATGGGTGGTCCCTTTGTCTTTGTAACAAGTCTCAACAACATCGGTCAAGCCATCTCCGAGAAATGACGATGGACACACTAGGACTGAATTTGACTAAATTTTGGCATTAAAAATGACATCCAGTCTGCCATATTTTATCGAAACGGAAAATAAATTGACGTGCACATGTATGGTTGACCACTATGTTATTGTACCAAGTTTCAAAAAAATCGGTTCCGTCATCTACGAAAAATCACTCCGGATGGACTGACGGTCTGACGGACTGACAGACACACTGAAGAACTGACGAAGGCGAAACTACAAGTCCCCCCGGATTTTGTCAGGGTGGGGCTAATAATATAACTCTAAGTTTAAAAAGAAGTAAATATAATACTGTCTATATACGAACTGACATATATATTAGTTTGCATTCGTTTGGAAAATGTGTGGCATTCGGTGAACTTTATTTCAAATTCCAGCACCAGTAATCCTTCAATGGTCGCAACTACACTATACAAGTATAACTAAAATTACGCCCTAACTACAACTGGCGACATTCTGTACACGGTTTCATTTGCAATTGAAAATGGCAAAATATTTGTATAAAGATAGTCTTATGACATTCATCTAGCTCCTTGGTACATTTGTTCTGAACGTTTTTATTAAAGTATTGTTTAATTAAAAACTGGCAAAAATAATACCCGACATAGCTCACTCGAATGTGGTTGTATCTTCACATTTCTATTTGTGGCAAATATGTTTTGCTTTTTTTTGTATAAAAATTACATTTTCGATTACTTCATATTAAATGTATTCTCTAGTATAATGATATAAATAATAACAGCATAACAAGACATATTACCTGCTTGTAACCAGCAATGCTGTTTGTAGCTAATAATAATATGTATGTGCGCCTATGCCTGCATAACGGGTTTCTCCAGCAGACGATTCACAACAACCAATGTTTTATTCGTATTATTTTCACCAGCATTATTGAGATTAGTCTAGAAGATTATATTACTATCTACCATATCAAGTACATTTCCCCGTAACCAGTCTCAAAATCCTGTTTTTATGTAAAGTCTGTAAAAGTTCAAATTCTTCATTCCAACCATGCATCTCAGAGACAGTTTCTTTTTTCAACTCGTCGTAATAGTGGAAAGGAATGGACTTGCCCTCTTGATCAACGGTGAATGGATAAAAGCCGTACAAATTAACATTTTCACAAAATGCCAATGCAGTTACCACTGCCCTCAGCCCATGAGTAGGTAGGCTTTGTAAATTAAGTATGCTACGAAGAAACAAATATAAAGTGTACGTTATTTAACAAAAAAGTGAAATATTCAAAACAACATATTGGCCGTATATCGTTCAATGTTTCAAGTTGAGTGTCATGTACGTCCTGCAACTTTTTTTCAAGGAATAAGGCATGTTTCTATTTCAATCAACAAGTTGCAACGTGTTGATGCCAGACTTTCGACATGAAAAATGGTATGATCGTCCAATTCACACAGTCTCGCTGAAGTCGACCATCCGTGGCCAAACTGTATTCGACTAAATTGAATGATTGAATCTACCAATCATCGTTGCGGTAACAACAACCTGCATCAATTTCAAGTTTAAACGTCAAATGTTGACCGGTGTATCATGGCCATAACATGTATATTATTGTTGTCGAGGTGCACTACTGTGCCCTCACCGACTGGCTCATTCGCACGCATTCAAGGTAACTGGGGGTGTATCAAGTCCAGCTGTCAGGTATTGAGCCGTAATAAACATGCTGACACACGTAAATTCAGTTATGAAAGAAGTATTAAACACCAGGGAACAGTAACAAACTATGGATCGCATTATCCGTTATCATAACAACATCAATGATTACTACAAGTCGCTGTACAGTACAGAACTGAATTCAGATACTGTGCCGTATACGATTCACCTTCACAGACCGTGCCTATTATTAAATTATGTCAATTGTACTGGATCTCGTAAAATGTTTGCAATAAAAATAGTTGAAATATAATATCTTAATTACCTTTTCACCACGTCGTGGAGCCTATCATTTGCGATGTAAGCAACTTGAAAGAGCAGACCATATGTGTTCTTTAGGGACATCACAGTGTTTACCAGCTTATCGACAGAACACCGTCGCATGGGCCCAGGGGCTGTGAACAATAATGATGAATCATTCAAGAACCGAAATCTCTCGATTAATTTCGCGACTGTCATGTTCCCGGGAAGATGCAGTGGTTTATTCTCGTTGAAATAATCGTACAACTGGCACCACATCGCATTATTAATTAACGTCATGTTAGTTTTGTATCCGACGTCGCTTGAGTATTCCTTAATTTCGGGGTTATTGATCCTCATAACAAAGTCGCTGTTGTTGATTTCGTCGCCGCATTTGTTATTCAAAAGGATCCCACCACTTCCGACCAGGGCGCACGTCTTCTGTGGTGAGATAGCGAAAGTGGTTCCTGCATCCTCGTTCGCCCGAAATGTCATATCGCGCACTGCGACGTGTCTCAAGTACGTTCGTGTCACGTTTTCTATTGGCAAAGCTCGCGAGATTTCTTCTCTGTGGGGAAAAACAATGTTAAATGATCATTGTAAACAGAAAATAAGCTAAAAATGAAAATTATTTCACAGTTAAATAATAACTTATTTGATTAGTTCATGAATCATGACCAAATATAGTCACGTGAGCAGCAGACGCGATGACAGGGAAAAACGGCCATATCTCGGCGGTCATTTGGTCATGAGTTTGCACTATCGATATAGAAGCAGGCGCCTTTCTTAGGCATATATACCAACATGGTAAAGAGTTTTGTAGACCAGCTATCGTCAAATAATATTGATTATTCTTCACCACTGTATTTCGATATCTCCAGCCACTGGTATCTCGTCACAATTGAATGCTGAAAGCATACACTGAAAGCACAAATACGTTGTACACTAAACCAACGCGGAGATTACGGTATGAATTCTACGGTCCCACGTGACCCATTTTATAAAAATGGCGGCTTTCTACCCGTAGTACCCACTTTGCTCATGCAGTTGCGTCTAAAACAATATTTAGGTAATATTTAGCTACCTTTATGTGGTTACGTTTAAACAAAAGAGGTCAAAATTACAGCTATTGTTGCTTTAGGTGATGACGCCTACTTATCGACCCAACCCTGGAATATATTAATCCCAAATACATTGAATTAATTCCCTCTTAGTGTGCGGTTGGGCATTTCGTCTCCCAGTAATCATCGTTTTATATGTGAATTCTTCAAAACAGCGCAATAAAACACAACACGGACATAATTTGAAAAACAAAAATTACAATGGTTCAACTAAAATACAGTGGTTACATCTCGTTGGGGGAAATCACGATCGAACAAAAAATCACCATATTTTTTTATTTTTTTATCATTAACCTATTGCAGTTTATTATATGTGGGTGTATATCGCCTCTAAAATACGCAATATATTTATTTAGAATAAATATTGTGCCCATGTTTATGTGTCGGCTGCTGGAAAAAGTTCAATTAATTCCCGTTTTAATGAATGGGTAACAGCTGTTTTGAATATGTCCTAGTGGTACGTAAAATAAGACGCGAGAGCTTTCGCAATGTAGAGTATATATACCACTGGACAATGAAGAAGCACATTTACAAAATTAAATCGTTTCTTTTGCTGAAAAAAACAAGATTAGGGTATTTTACGAAACTAATAACATATTGCAAGCCCAGATTTAGAAAATTTAAAATTGCCAAAAATCACTGACGGGGTAGTATGGGTTTAATTCTATGCATGTACATTCACATGATGCTATACTGTACGTAAATTGCCTAGTTGTAAGCAATCTGAAACATATCTATTCTAACTAGCCTACTGCTTATATATTACGAAGCGCAATTACAGTGTCCATACCTTTTAATTAAACCATTCTTGTTATCTCCTTCAACGGAGAAAGAGAGTCGATCGACTGGTATTTCTGGTAGGTCTTTGAAAACAATGACGGCATATATTAAGCAAACCGCAACCACGAGCTGAGCGGAACGATGTAAGCCCTTTTTCATGTCAGTCATTGGAGTACTGTTCTGTGCAGATACATTGATTGAATAACCAATGACAACAGGCAATAAATAACCGGCTTTCCTGCTATAGTGACAGATGCAATTAAAAAACGATTTAGTTCTGTGGGGCCTTGCCATGACTTTCGCCAGTTTCAATCTGTGCCACACAGCCGACGCCAGACAGAATGGTTAATACCCATGGCAAGCGAACCATACCTTGACTGACATAGACGGGGTTTTGTGTCATATGTTTCTTCAATATTGAGATTATTTTTTCAGCAGTCAAGAGTCAATCCCCGATGGAACCACGGTGTTTGAAAGCATTTATTGCATTAGGCTTCGTTTCATGCAAACGATGTAAAGCCCCTCAAATACTAATTGCATTTATTAATATGAGGTTATTACGAGGATACATTAAAGTACATACGAATACAGTACAGCGGAGGTCGATGCGACGGAGTCTGAGTGTATACTTTGAGGTATCCTCGTAATAACCTTATTATTATACATCTTTTCCTTCCAAGGATACATCATGGGAATGCCAAAATTCAAAATGTTTGAACAGAATCAGCAAACTTCTTTGTGTGGAGTCCGGTCAAACCCTGGTGGCAGCCATGTTTGTTTTTATTTATTATAATCTGCTTAAAAAATAATCTATAGGGAAAGTTACAGAAATAATCTTTCCATACAAAATCTCGCACGTACTCAAAACTGAAAAGCATAAAAAAAATTACAGTTACATCATTATGAAAAAAAATAGCTGACCACTAAGTAAAGGGAAAATAATCAGTACACCCCAACAACACAACACAATATTGATGGCGTATTAAGTGGGTATAAAAAAATAAAAGAATTTAAAATTCATATATATATCCAAGAGATGTCAAATCGTTGTCCAAAAAAACCTTATCAAATACATGAGTTCCTACAGTGGATAGTTTGACATTGTACACAGTGAAGTCATACTTATATAACCAATATTCGATGTTTAGAGTTATTGTACTAAATGAATGCACCGGACGAGCCATCTGACAACCTGGGGACCCTAGCACCCCCTAGTAACCAGTTTTTTTGCCTCTGACAGATAGTAACTGATCATTTAAATTTTCTCGTATATATATATATCTTTTTAAGTATACTGTTGTAAGAATTTGCGGCAACCCCGTGTACGGCTGACTAGTAATAAATAACTGTCTGTGGTTACTTTAAGTGTATTCTTACACTCAATGCTCCCATTCGCAACACATTTTCTAGTAATATTGTTTTCATTGATTTATTTCGTGAAAGCTAATTGGTGTTATTTAAATTCCGCTCGTCATAACATCCATCGGCATATTGCCATTACTAAGGTTATATCCAAAGTCTTTGAGCACATTCTTCTTCTATAGATACTTCAATTACTTTGATAATCAGACGATCATATAGGCTTTAAAAGGGATCAATGCATTCCAATCATAAAGTAGTCTTGTGTAATGGGTATAAAACATAAAGCAGACATTATCCCAATAGACTGAAATTGGTAAAATATCTTTCGTTTTGTTTTTTTTTGGGGGGGGGTGAATTAGTGATTCACTTATCTTTACTTATCATCTAGTAAATTAAATATGAAAGACATGATTGACTGTTCTATACAAGAGCTTATTTGCTCATATTGGAATACACAAATTCCATGTTGAGGTCAAATCCCTGCTTTTTAAAATATATTAAGATATGTTAAAATATATATTGCTTTAAACTGTTGTAATTGACTCCGAGAACACACAATAATGTATTCTGTGACTTTTCCCAAGTTGGAGAGTACGGCACCAGGCTGATGTGATGGCATTTTATGAAGTATTTTTGTAATTGCCTGCTGGTAATATTCTGTCATTCAATAGGTATTTCATTCTACTATCTGATGTGGTGGGCACGTTTGTTACAACTGAATGTAGTTGACTTACGTAAATCACTTATGACTAAGACTTATATCATCCAGATAACCTGCTTGGAATATGTCCGTCGCAGGCGTCGCTCAGCTTCATATTGCGGGCCATGTTGCTGGACTGGAAAATTACCCCGACTTCCATCTCGTTACGGATTGGAAATTAAATTTACCAATCCAGAGGGTCAAACTTTCACCAGTTACTAGACGTAACGACCTATTACAACGAGCCTGTGGCTGTGTTTTACCAACCAAAATACACTGCCGTCTCTACTGTCGTTGTCATACATAATAATTTGTAATCATAATTTCCCGCCAATTGTTTTATAGTCTGAACCTGGAAAAAGACGGCATATGGAGTTATATACAACTTGTGCTTGACGAAATGCCGATAAGTAATGGCAGTGTTTGCGATGTTTGCTTATTTTGATGCTGAAATAAAGAATAGACCAGTGTTGTATATTTTATTATATTTTAAATGTTCGATTTTGGAAAACAGAAATACAAGCAATTATTGCTAACATTCAGCGTCGATGTAAACAACCACGGATATCTTGGCTTATCTCACTGATTCGCTTTCAAAAACTGTTCTGTCGTAATTTTTTTTTTCTGAGAAAAGACGCATGTTTTGTTATTGCTCGAGCAATTTTATTATTATTCCAATATTTTCTGGAATCTAACATTAGGATTTGACGCTCAGAATACCAGTTCTCTCTGGGGCTGTCTGTGAACAAATTTACGGGACTAAACAATGCACTATTACAAGCCAAAATATATCACTTCAAGCACTGAAGTGCGATTTCGAAAGAGAAAAAACATCTCATAATGACAGCGATAAAGTTTAACAAATGGTGTGGTTGGAATACAAGCCACGTGGGTAGGCAACATTGTTTTGTATTCGTTACTTTTGATGTCTAATTATGCAAAAATATCCACCAGCTGCCTCCCAATATAAAATATACCAGAAAATAACTCAGACGTCCCCCACCCTTATTCCGATTCTTATTTTCTAGACTGACAACTAAATTTCGTCACAGGCAATGACACATGTTACTGTCACCCACGAAGTCATCATCTAGACGAAGTATAGAAAATTAACTGACTGGAAACATTGTTGATTTCACCTGCTTTCAATCTATTATTATTATCGTTGTGCCCCTGACCGCCGACTGAATACCTGACAGTATCCCCCAGAGTGTCAATTAAATGAACAGTTTCAAATTTAAAATAGGGTTTTGATTTTCGTTGTTTATTCCAAACTCGTATTTTTTAAAAGGGCGATGCTACCACAGGCATGAATTCAGGAATTGCTGCTAGACTTTAAATTGTAATTAGTTGAAATCACGCAAAAATAAGATTCAACTTCACTTGGCCGTCCTTAGCCATTGACTTTTACTATATATTTCAATTAAGCTATGTATTTTTAAAACAGTTAAAAGCGTAACTTTAAAGTTAATGTATTTTTAAGTGAATCGTTTGATGTTTTTGAACAGCTCTATCTACAACAGCGACTCGAAGAACATGAAAGAAAAGAACGCTTGAAAATAATTATGGTTACTTTCATAATATTTCAAGAATCAGAATATAAACTTATTTAAATCATTTAAAAAAGTGTGCACATAAATTAAAATGCCCTTATAAGGCAAACTCCAATTGTTTGATATAATAAGCCTACAAAATAGTAACAACCCTATTTTTGACGTCATTCTTTCTTATTGCCGAAAATGAGCCAAACAACTAATTGCTTTTCGTTTTACATAGAAAGGGCAGGTGTCAAACAGACTGCAACAACTCAAGTTCATCCTAGTTTATTTATTGGGGTTTTTAAAAAAAATGATATATTTTTATTGCATTTGAAGAAGACTGTTTTCGGCTTCTACTTTCAACTTTTTTTTTCGTAAAATTTTTTTTAATTTTTCCAGTCACCCTAGCTGAATGTCATTTTCACACTTAATTTTTAACTTATTTTTTTTCGCAAACTTTTCAGCCACCCTCTGTGATTTCAAATGGGCGACCCTTTATAATTATTACATGATAGTACATTTGGTTAGGAGGCTGTATATTTTTTTTAATTCTGGACATTACTTGATACAGCTACTCTTTACTCAGCGTCACTCTGTATCTACTGCTTGGTCATGCTCATCGTCTGAGGGTATATACATGGATTGTCAATATTATACCTTTCATGCACTCACATCCCTTTGTGAAAAATTAGAAATTACTTTTTACGGCTTCAAGGTTTTCATCTGTGTCCCATATTACTTTCAAATTAGGTCCTTCAGTGTTTCATATGGGGGGCATGTTAATGTTTCTATTGTGGGATTGGTTGTACATCTTTGAAATGAAGCATGTACATAGCCAGTATAAATGAAGAGCATTGTGGTTTGGTAATCCTCCCCATGTGTCCTTACCTTAATGGTATTTCTGATTTTTTTGAGCCACACATAATGTATTTGCTAATCTCCGGAGTTATGTGATTTTATGGGACAAATTCACTGTGATATTTTTTGTAATATGCACAGCCAATAAGTTTGTAAAATTACATTAAAGCAGAAAAATTTGTACCACTGGTGTCAGCAAGTGACAAATTTAAACTCTGGTCACATATGAAAGAGTGTTAAGAAATGCTGCTTTCCCAAGTACCAAAAAACAAAGAGAAAAAAAAACTGACACAACCAAACAAGACTATAAGCTGTTCTTCTTCTCTTGCCGAGTAATCTGAAATAAGAAGTGAAAACAAAACAAAACATTTTAATGTCATGTATAAGAAAAAAATAATTGTCTGGAATTTAATATGTTAATAACCAGGTCAAACAGTACATGTTTTGATACTGACATTTCTGTTCCACCTGTAGTACAGAATTAGAAACAGAGCCTGAACATACGATAAACTGCAGAAACAAATGTGGAGGGAACGACTGTTCAGTGCATTATGAGATGGTCAATATATGTATATCTATTGTTACTGAATATGGTGCATCTTGTAAAATAATGAATCTGCTGTCAAGTTGTCTTGCTAACCAGTGACTACTTGGTAACTGTATTTCTCAGTCTGAACGTAGATGGCAGTATTACATAACAGGTATTACATGCAAAGTACATAGCTTCAATGTAATATACATCACATGCCCCTTTTCACTTGATATTTATTATTTATGAATAATGAGTTTATACACAGTTTTGAATGGTATACATGTGCTTCGGACTGCATCCACTAGATCACATACAGGACAGTATTTTAATTTGTTACAATAACTCGAACATCAAAGAAAACAAACTCACCGAGAACTATTTTAAATACCATTATCTTTAGAACCTTGATTTGCAAAATTGACCTATCAAAATAAACTTCGACTTAAGGAATTCATGTGATCCTTTGTAGTATAACAGTGATGGTTTGTTTTAATATTACAGTGCAAGAACTGTTCAACTAGTCAATTTTAACTGGATTTTCTCTTTTGACACTCTACCACTACCAGTAGTAATGTCTTGTCGAATCTTATTACCAAACGCTTCAGCGTGGTATTAAGAATTTGTTTTCAGGGTTGGGTGATACAAAGGTGGAAAATGGATGCACATATGGGGTTAATTCCTGGAATTGCAATAGAGAAGGCTCAGGCCAAAATACAATATATAGTGTTTTCATGTTTCGTCTGATATTTCTGTGGTATTCTGCTGCTGTAACTAATGCAAGATTTGTTCTAAAATTCAGTGTATTGTGTGCACTCAAGGATTATTCGTTTTTTGCTGAAAACACCCCTATTTTTTAATGGCAGATTCGAGCTAGGTTCACTCCCACTGGGAAATTTGCATTGTCGCTTGAATGAGAGCTAATTAAACACATTTTCCAGACCGGCGAAATAGTATGTAACAGCCAATTGTAACAGCCTATCACATGATTTTACTGAGAATGTCAACATGGAAAGAGGCTATTCCATTTTACGCAGGAATAATTGGGAGTAGAATATGTGAGGGATTGTATAATCACAGAGATGTGTATACTGAAATGTAATATCTATCCTTTTTTGCATCGCTGAGCATTTCTGTTTTAGTATATTGGTTTTAAAATGTTGAACTTGCATGATTTGTAATGTGTTTTTTTTACTGAAACTCCCCTATTGATCGAATCCCGGGTTTGAACGAGAACGGCACACCACGTGATTCGTTTGAATACAATGCTGATGGCAAACATGCCGTGTTACTGTGGTACTCCACTGACGGGATGACTTACTAGTACTGCATGCATGCTACATGTTGTAATGTGCAGCTCACGAGTCAGTAACGACCGATGTCAACGAAAGTCATTCCATCAGTGAAGTACCGCAGTTGCACGGCGTCTGTGGAGGAACTTTTAATTTTAACATAAACCGTGTATCGTAGTAGCCCAGTTTAAGTTTTGGTTCTATCGTGGTCCCAACTAAAGGGCGACAGTCGTTGTGTCGCGTCCTGTTCGATATGGGGCTCATAGCGACGTATACAACACGTGTAAAATACATTGTTTATTTACAAGAAATTTGAACACGCGCTGCGCGACTACCACCGCGCTTAAAAATCCACGAGTTATTTATTCGGACAATGACTCAAATCAGACGTCTGATTATTTTATTTTCACACGTACAGTGACACGCGTTCTACATTGACACGCGTTGCTAGGTCGCAGTACTGTCTTGGAGCATATTAATGGTCAATTGGGTTCCCCGACCTAAATTTCTATCCCGGTTTGTTGCACGTTCTTTCTTTACCATCAAATAATAAAATATGGGACATATGTAATAATATCAGAACCCCACACCCTCCCCGTGGCTTCGCTCGTGAAAGTACGGCAGCAGGATACACCGCATCACTCGTGAAAATAACTTCCATATGCATTGAAAGCCACGGCGAGGGTATGGGGTTCTGTCATAATACTTCATTATCACTAAAATCATTTTTCCCCTGAAATAAATTTCAGTGAAAATTCCATTTCCCTCATACTCTATTGAGACACAGCACAGTGAAAATTGGATTCACATGTAATGCTTGAAAACATGTCAGCAAAAATAAATTAAGTGAAATTCTACGTGACTTCATAAGAGTTGAAAATGAACAAACTACACCCGACCCTACCACTCCATACACAATGTAAACAACACCCCAAAACATCCTTTCACCCACGGTTACTACCGTGTTTCACCAGTGTATTCTATTTGACTTCAGGAGAAATTGAAATAAACAAATTAATTATAATCTAGTTGAGCACTGATTAAATAAACTACCTCGTCTTTATGTCAACTTGAAGTTTTTCATTGCCTACATGAGTGACTTCAAAATATATGTTTCAATCCCAGGAATTTCACTCGCTGTTAATTGCATGGGAGTGCCAGTCTTTCATGAATTTCTATTGTCATGTCAATTTCTTGCGATTACTCGGAACATGAAGTTGAAACCACAGACCGTCTAGGTGCTGTAACTAAAACCTGGTGTAAGCACCGGTTAGGCAGTCTTGAACTATACATGTGAAGCCACCTGAGAGGTCTAATATTCAATCCTATAGATTTCTCATTGTTTGGTAACTATTTGCTGCAAATGCAACAAAAATCAATATAAAAATATGACCCACACAGCATTCTACAGGTTACTTGTCATGTTCATATTTTGTTTTAGTTGGAATGTTCCCTACACTTGTGCTATTTGATAATTTATGTTGAACCATGTATCATTTAAGTCTGAAATGGGTTTATTAATTGTTTCAGGTGGGTCTCCATTATCAAGCAGTTCTGCTGGTAGTGGGACTGCACATGTTGGGTACATGTGTCTGTGATTTTCCTGATGTAGTATCAGGGGGAAATTCTCTTTCTCTCGGGTTCTCCACACTTGTCAGGGGGGAACTCGTCTCGTCTCTATATCTCGTCCCCTTGAGGTACGGGATCGGGAAAGTCACTTATACTTTACAGTCAAATAAGGCACACACAACGAAATACGTTTCGTCTCTCGTCTTAGTCGATCTTTTGGAGCACTCTATAAGACACAGCGCCCTGGGGAAAAGTCCCCAAGACTCTCGCAAGGCTGAACCAAGACTCGCCCAAGACTGGACTCTCGACTGGCCTCGACTGCGTCTCTCTCTCTCCTCTACTGCGTCTATCGTGGAGTATTCGCCAAGACCAACTCAAACTCTCTTTATTCATTTTCAAAACTCTAACCAATTACAAAGCAGTAAAAAGACTCTAAGGCGTAAACTTCAATCATAAAGCCAATCAAACTAAGTACTGAATACGTCATATCTTTTGATTAATCGTTCACTACATTAATAACTACGGATGTCAGAATAGCGACGGTATCTTGTAATTAGTTCCAAATCACTGAGCCAAGTTCCGTCCAAAACTTCAAATAGACCTTAACGATGACAGACATAACACAGCAATTCGCTCGTAATCAACTAATAAAGTCGGTCAACAGATACGCGAAAACAAATTCATGACACATCCCTTCACCCAAACTGAGATATGCCTCTCGGCATTGCACGTTCACAAATCAAAGATACCATCAGCCACTCATCGTCATAGGGTTAAATACAATACTAAGAAAAGGTATAAATCAAAAAGAGTAAAACACACTAATTAAGTACAATGATTATAAAGTCTAAATACAATGGTTATAAAGTCACAAATATCAACGGTTATAAATCAAAAACAAGGGAAAGGCTACCAATCGACTCACTTTTCTCAAACAGTTCACTGAGATAACCCGTCGCTTCACTGTCTCCGTTACTAAGGTTACAATCTATATCAAAAGGTCAAAAAAAACTAAGGCGTGGCGGTGTAACCAAGCGATCAGCCAATCGCTGCAGTCGACAGCATGATCACGTGATTACCAGGGATGCGTCTCTCGGTTAAAGCATTGCAAAGCGGTAACTAATAAACAATGAATAAAAAGCTATTAATCAAACTCCTGTCATATACGCTTATAAACTTCAACTGAACTCAAAAGTCGTTAATCTAAACAAAAGTCATACGGCGTGGAAACAGAATGCAAAGACAAATCTATCATAACACATTACTCCTCTGGCAAAAAAGACGAGAAAAGACTAAAACGATAGAAACTACTAAGCTACATATAATCCTGTCAATCATGAACAAAAGCTTGCGTTATCAAACAATACTTACATAAGCGCACCACACTATCATTTCAAAAAGACATTAAAAAACGTTACAAAGGTGCTATCAACTCAAAAAAGCGTCAGAAGTATTCCGGAAAACAACACATAAACAAAAACAACTCTTAATACGTCGATATCTCTGTACATCGACAAATTTCAAAACTCTGAAAAACTCATTGGGGCATTACTTTCCCCATCATAATCCTTACTCATAAACTCATTAAAACACCATAAAACTTCACACAACTCAAAACACTGTGTTGCAAATACTTGTCCACTGAGGCGCGCTTAAATCGTTATAAAGGACCTCGAACGTCACTAAATATCACTTTAAAACAAAGATCTGGGCGCTTACATACATACAATTCGACATCACTAAAAAAGGTAAGAAAAAAGATAGAAAAAGCAAACAATACATTACATTACTGAGCAATAGGGTTAGGGTTGTGGAAAAGAGTTCAACGTCCTTGAGTTACACAGTGTCAGTTACAGTGTCCAACGAGCGGTTCTCCAAGCAAATAGCTAAAGTCAAAGTCTATAAGCGTCTCTTCTCTTGTCGCATTAGTCCGGGGTCGTTCTTTGTCATCTTCTTGTCTTTAATGTCGCTCAATTCTTAATTATACAGTCCTATCCGGTACTCATCCTTCATAAGGGGTTCAGAAGTCTTCATCTCTTCAGCGTTGTACATTGGTGTCGTTCGGGTAAAGCCGTTAGTCGTCAAGCGCAGTTTTGTCTCTGCCATCGAGCCAGTTAGTTCGGTTCGCAAGAAAGACATACCTTCGCCATTCACTTTTCTTCACAGGATGTCAATGTGTGTTAAACACCTGCCCGGGGTTCTCCACCACGTATCAGGGGGAAATTCTCTTTCTCTCGGGTTCTCCACACTTGTCAGGGGGGGAACTCGTCTCGTCTCTATATCTCGTCCCCTTGAGGTACGGGATCGGGAAAGTCACTTATACTTTACAGTCAAATAAGGCACACACAACGAAATACGTTTCGTCTCTTGTCTTAGTCGATCTTTTGGAGCACTCTATAAGACACAGCGCCCTGGGGAAAAGTCCCCAAGACTCTCGCAAGGCTGAACCAAGACTCGCCCAAGACTGGACTCTCGACTGGCCTCGACTGCGTCTCTCTCTCCTCTACTGCGTCTATCGTGGAGTATTCGCCAAGACCAACTCAAACTCTCTTTATTCATTTTCAAAACTCTAACCAATTACAAAGCAGTAAAAAGACTCTAAGGCGTAAACTTCAATCATAAAGCCAATCAAACTAAGTACTGAATACGTCATATCTTTTGATTAATCGTTCACTACATTAATAACTACGGATGTCAGAATAGCGACGGTATCTTGTAATTAGTTCCAAATCACTGAGCCAAGTTCCGTCCAAAACTTCAAATAGACCTTAACGATGACAGACATAACACAGCAATTCGCTCGTAATCAACTAATAAAGTCGGTCAACAGATACGCGAAAACAAATTCATGACAGTAGTTTCAACAAGCACACTTCTAGGCTGTGACAGTGTTTCCTTTACAACACGATATTTCCATTTATTCTGAAGGTTTCGAAATCTTACAGACTGTCCTGAAATCGGTTGGCGAATGTTAAAGCTGGCTGTGCGATCATGGTTGTATTTTTGCTTGCATTGCGTGGCCTGTAATTTATTCAGCATTGGGGGAACAATTTGAGTTTTGATCAGGTTTTCAGCAGTTGGAAGTGTTGATTTGAGAATTCTGCTTTTTAACAACAGACTCGGGGTGAAACCATCTGTTCCATCGAAGGGGATGTTTGGGTAATCTAACAATGACATGTACGGATCTTGGCCACTTTTATATGTTTTTTTCATTAGGAAGTTACAGTACAGTTACAGAACAGTATTAACGAGTGATGTGTTATAATTGTATTTATAACACATCTGTCAGCATCCTTTATTTCATGTTTTTGTCATATTACCTCAAACCCGGCAAATTGAAGTGTGCATGGAATCATGGGGAAAAATGGTGTGCATAGCCTTGTGATTACTGTCATAAAGGTGATTGACAGGTCACACTTGTTTTCAACTCTGGGATGACGTCACTCGTCATCTGATCGTGTGATTTCCAATATGTTGTCTGCTAGTTCGGTCGCTGATATCGATGATCCGCCTGGAAAGACTGGACGATTTAGCTTCAGTTCAGAAGAAGAACTTGACACACTAGTAGAAAATAAAGATGCACCGAAGACGAAGAACGCAGATCAGGTTCTCAAGCGTCTTTACGTTTTGTGAAAAAATCGGGACACCGCTAGCAAACGTCGAGAAGAAGACGGTATATGATCTATGCACGTTCCTCCGGCAGTTCTACGCCGGGCTTCGTCAAAGTAAGTTCAATACTCCTGTAAATCGATGGCGACGATCAGATATGATTTGCAGCGGCACTTCAAAAAAGAGATCGGTATCGATATTATACACAACGAAAGTTTCGGTCCAGCGAATGAGTTGTTTTCTGCTATGCTCGTGAAGTTGAAGGCCGAGGGAAAGGGTTCCGTGCAGCACAAAGAGCCGATAACGAAGGAGGATATGTTGAAAATCATGTCATCGTCGGCACTTGATATATCAAAACCTAACGGACTACAAAATAAGCTATTTATGGATATTATGAAATATTTGTGTAACTGTAGTTGAGAGAATCTCCGCAGTATGACCAAGTCGCATTTTAGCACTCAAAGTGATAGCACGGGACTGAAGTACGTATCGTTCAGCATAGACATGCCGACAAAGAACCACCGCGGCAGTATTGGCGGCAACGAAATCAGCCAGGCGTGAAGAATCTACTGGACTCCTGAAAGTCTGCTCTGCCATGTGATTGTGATGCGTTCTGGCAACGACCGAAGTTATCGGCAAGTCCGAATGACCCTACTTGGTACGATAATATACCGGTGGAAAAAATACCCTTGCACAGAAAATGATGCAAATATTGCTAACAGCATAATGTTCATATATATATAAATCACTGTTTGTGGGCTTCAACCGTTACGACCCTAGATCGCAATAGACTCGAGGCGCGCCACATACAGCGAAAATCGATGCAGCTCAACAGTTTGACGCGAGGCACACGCAACTTCTTGTTTATTTTGTTTCTTTACTCACTCACTCAATGAATGGAATCTTATCAAAGGCGGCACCGGTAATATTGTAGCAACAAGTATTTGACCGTAATGAACACATCCAATTATACAAAACAAAACACGTTTTATTCGTGTATTTTTAATATTCAACTCGGTAAATACATATCAACACATGAACTAGAATGTTTTCGAAGATAAAACACGGCCACAACGATATGAGCGTGGTCAGTATACATCTTAGCAGTTTTGCAGCAGTCAGTAACGTACAGCGTCTAGCGTAAAACTAATACAATTATTCCTTGGGAGGGCGAGACGGTGGTGATGGTAGACCCCGCCGTGGATACTCGCCGCGATCGGAAGCAGACGAAGGTTCGGCGGTTGGTTTCTGTGGTGGTATGGACGTTGCATTGCAAGCTGTGGAGTAATCATACATGGATTGCAGTATGGCTGCGATACATGGACATACGGTGAATACATTCCAAAATATGGATTGTAAGACTAAATGTTACTCCATGGTTATCAGGAAGTGCCGAGTAATTAGCCCGGGTATGGAGTAATGGGCGTCTGGCTATGAGTTGCATTCACTGGTTCAGATGTGACCGTCGTTGGTTTGAAGTTAACACCCATGCGCTCTAGGTGCATTCTAAGTTGGTTTATAGGACAGAGACATGGCGTGTGACAATCTTACGATGGCCGATACGGTTCATTACTATTCAAAATTCCGATTTCAAATTTCGTAATTCAAAACTCATCATTCAAAATTCAGAATTCAAACATTTTGTAATTATCCGTAGGAGGGCGCTTCACTAGCACACATGTGACTGATAGCGTTGCATTCACGCAGTGAAAGCCCGGAGTGAAAGCTTTACAGATCTACTAAAGGAGGAATGCAACGCTAAAATATAACGTGAATTTAACAAAATTGGTAAGTAACTATAAGGTTTTCTTGTTCTACACTTGTGTATTCTTTTGATTTTCGGTATAAATCATGTTATGACAGTCGTCTGCTTGTGTACCATAAGCAACATTTTGTGAGAGTCAATCAGATTGCAGTAAAATGCTATCTGACAAAGTCGGATATTCTAAACAAGTGTATGTTAGGTTTTTGAGTGTGGGACGGGCCGGGGGGACGGAGGTGTCACGTTTCGGCAGTGAGGTGAATTGCTGAAATCATAAGCTGTGAGTGGCAAAGTTGCCAACTCTAACGGATTAGGCGTGAAACTGGTAAATCAAAATACCTCAAACTTAAACCCTTAAATTCAACAAAAGTTTGTTTATTATGATATGTAGCGCTACACACTACTTTATCTTGGTCCTAATCAGTAACATTGAAACAGTCTTCAAATTGAAACATCCCCCCCCCCACACACACACACACAATGATTTTTAGGCATTTGACTTTCATGGTATGTTTTGGGTTTCACAGATATTTGTTTTTAGAAAACTTGGTAACTATGGGGTGATCATAGCTACAGTACACATATAGCATAACATGTGGCTTCAATATCGCGTCATTGTTGCATACTTGTAGCTTTATTGTGGCATCAAATTCAGTGCTCTACAAAGTATGCAATACTACATGCCAGAATTATGTTGCAGTGAACAGTGACTTGATACAAACGTGACAATGATGCCATTTTGAAGCCATGAATATGCGAAATGTGGCAACAGGTTATGCTATATGTGTACTGTACAGGTCACTTTCACTGTGACTTATGGGACATTTGATCAATATTTCCAAAATTGTATAGTGGTAAGTTATTCATATTTTTGGAGCATGCCCAGAATCCTATTGTGACTATAGGACATTTACGGACCAGGTTATTTGATAGAGTCCACTGATTATGTGAATGCTATCTCAGTTCAAGGAATGTGGTTTTGATTTTTAGCCAATTCACAAGCTAGTAGGTTTAGCTCAGCAGGAATACTAATTTTGAGAAAAATAACTCTTTCTGTTTCTAATATTATCAAGTTTTTCTGTGTGACCGATAGAACAAAACAACGTGACTGATGGAACGCTATCCCCACAAAATCATAAAAATGCTATCTCTTCCAATTTGCTGAATTTTGTACTAAATCATTGCACACAAATTTATAATTAATACATTTATAGGCGTTAACATTTAATTCAATCAGACAAGATTAGTAAATGTAGAAATGTAGAAAAACCATGACTACTAAAGACTTTACTGTCAACTGTCCTATTTAGGGGAAAAAAGTATGAAAAATAACTTGATTTTGTCCTTACTGTACCAAATTATGTCTTTTTCTCATTATAAGATTATGATTTGCCTGACTGATTAGTTTAAAGCATTTAATTTGTTATTAGCCATCAGTTGCATTAAGTGTCATATCATGCTAGTTTTCTGATTCATATTCTTTTTTTTTTATCTTTTCTCTCTTTTAAGAACATTGCCATTTCTTCTTCCCCTCCTAGTGCCTATGGTATTGTGGCTGTTTTTTTCTTACATTCTTTATGTTTTCCCATATTTTCCAACCATGTCTGCCTTCTCCTTTGTCTCTTGGTACCACCTTTTTGTGACATCTTACAGTTCAAACACAATTTTTGTGACTTATAGGACAAAATTCTTGGGTAGCACAGAAGAAACAATTGAAATGAAACTCAAACACTATATTGGTCTCTGATGAAGTTGAACACTCTACTAGATAGCAAGAACAAAAACTCCTTCTAGAAACATGTATAATTAACATACACAGTAAACAAATCCCTAATAGTTGTGACTTATGGGACATCATTGCCACGTCATATTCAGGGCAAATTAAACACAGGTACTAAATACAGCAACAAATTCTGCAGTCCAGCATGTCAAAGTGCAGTGCTCTGAGGTCTTAAATTAAATTACTAATAGTATGATAAAAGTGACAAGAAAAATGAAACATGGTTATTTTTATAGTTTTTCTTTTACCAAACATAAAATGGGATAGCTTTAGATAGTAGAGATGTTATATACATCATTCCTGGGTATGATTTGATAGCCAATTAAATTTGAAAAATTGGTGGAAAGGCAACTTTACCATGAAATTGACCTACAGCTATGATAACAGAATAATTTAAAACATGAATTTCTCATTCCTCTACAGACCTGTTTAAACATAGTGGTTTAAACTGACAGTATGTCCCAAACAGTGTGCATTAGTGATAGTGATGGTGAAAAAATGGCATTACCAATAGTAGATGGAAAAGTAGGAATGACCCTAGTGAGTGAGTATTGTCCCTGTTTTGCATGACTGTAGGGGAGGGTGGGGGTGTAAAGCCTGGTGTAATTCTGACTCATGAACTTTGACAACATGGTTATAGTTATGGTATTACATGTAATTTGATTTAAATACAACTGACATTCCAGTGTTATCCACATAGACATATTATATAGCATGTCAATATGGCATACAATGTTTGCACATTTTCCTAATGATGATAGTGGTTTTATGTCCATATTCACATAAAACTGTTGTCATGTATTGTTTTTCGTGTATATTAGAACAAGTGTTTCCTGAAACTAGTGGGTTGACTTATCATGACCCAGGTGATAAAGTTGGAACTGTGATGATCCTAGAAGATGGGAAATTCTGTGAACCTACAGGAGGTTGGAACAAGAGTGGAAGGACCTACTTGGTTCTTAAAGGTAATTATGCAATAAATGTGCCGTGCATGGCACATCTCGTGTTAACCACACCAAATTTATCATATATGAAGAGAATGAAAAACAATATTGTAATGAATTAAATTAGAAAACTTGTAATTTGTAAATATGTGAACTATGTTTGACTGAATATCTCAACCCCAGACAATATAAATATAATGTTATGATTCATTTACAATGTCACACAGACTTATAATATGTAATAATCACATATTACAGAGAAAAAGAAATCTACTGAGAGAGTCAAAGAATTACTCAAATCCATAAGGGAGAAAAAGAATAAATCAAAATGTACATGCCAAAGCAAACATAACAAAGTAGCAAGTGTAAATAAAGTAAGTATACCTGTAACTTTTATAAACTAAACAATGTTTAACTTAAAGTTGTATTTTCTTCTATTTTAAAAGCGGGGACTATTAATTTGGGTTCCGTTCGTCGGTCCGTGCATCCATCTAGAGCCATTTCTTGGACCAATCAAACTTGGCATACAGACAATGTATGATAACCTACATATGCTGGCCGATTTTCATTATGATTCGTTTAAATATGGCTGACTGGCAGCCATTTTGTCCCTCAAATTTGCTAAAATCTGATATTTAAACATTTCCGTAACTGTTTCTCGGGTGATTTCAATCAAACTTAGTATGGTGATCATGCATAGGTATAGGTGCACGTCACTTTTTTTTCCAAGATTAGGTCCAAGATGTCCGACTGGCAGCCATTTTGTTTTGTTTTCCGTTTTCATGCTGATTCCTCCATAAGATGTGGCCTGATTCAGTTCAAAGTTTTTACATAAATAACACAACACCATGTTTTGTTTTGAGATTTGATCAAATTTGTCGAAATGGCGGCCATTTTGTTTAATATTATAAAATCACAGTCTATAACGTGTACGGAACAGTTTCTCGGAGCTGTACAGGGTGATTTCAATCAAATTTTGTATGATAATCATGCATATTGGGTTATAGGTGCACGTCACTTTTTTCTTCGGGGTTCGGTCTAAGATGGCCGACTCACTGCCATTTTGTTTTTTTCCCTTTTTGTGCTGATTCCTCTGAAAGATATCTCCTGATTCAGTAAAAAGTTTGTACATAGGTAGTATACTGCAAGGTAACACAATAACATGTTTTGTCTTGAGATTTGATCAAATTTGTCGAAATGGTGGCCATTTTGTCAAAAAAACGTAAAATCATATTCTGTAATATATCCGGAACTGTTTCTTGGAGCTGAACAAGGCAATATGGCCTGATTCAGTTCAAAGCTGTATAGGGCATTTTCAATCAAACTTTGTATGATGACCTTACATATTAGGTTACGATGCAAGCCATATTTCTTTTGGAGATACTTGAACAACGATACCCGACTGACTGTGTTTTAATTTCACGCTATTTCCTCTATAAGATATAGTTCAATTCAGCTCAAAGCAATTCAGTTTCCATGTATGTACTATACTGACAGTAACACAATCTATAATCTGTGTTAGTGTTAAAAAACATTGATCTTTCATTTTTACATGTCACTTATACTGAACATTTACTTCGACTACAGCTAACACTAAACGGGGATTACAGTATGCATTAACAATGCTTGTTTTTTTTAAAAATATATGTTCTACTGGTATAATGCCTGAAAACAGTTGGTTTTAAAATACAGAGTTCTTAGCAACTTAGGGGGTCTCAAACCAAGAGTCAACTTTGAACTGGTGTATTGCTGTCATTTTTTCGTATTTTAATGTGCAACCTGACTCTTAAGTTGCATTATGGAATAAGATTAACTTTATTGCCACTTATAGGGCAAAACCCTTACACTTTTCCCTGGATTTCTTGCAAATGTAGCAAATTGCTAGATTTAGTTAAGCTTTCAACTAAATATAGAAGATAATACAACTTTAAATATTGAACTGGAAATCTATTCAGTATGCAACACTTTGACCAATTACTATTCAACAACACAGGAGTATTAAAAGTGCATTACATAACAGTAACAATATATATACATTAAATAAATGTGTAATCTAGAAGTTTGCGACATGACTAGAGAGGTCGCTGTTATTGATTTTGATGTTAAATCTAATGTAAGCTCTCACATCTCATTGTTTGTTACAAAATAATATATTTGCACATTTTTTCACAGGTAGAAAATATACAATCAAGTATTGCAAGAAAAAAAAGTGCCAGAATACGAGTAGGTTGGAAACACTACAAGAAGACAAAGTACAACTCAGCATACAAACAGATTTACATGCGGGAAGGTGGGGGGATACGTGATATTGAAATGCCTTCATTAGAAATTAGCACAGAAATGATACTAAAAGCATCTATTGAGGTATTTTTTCCAAATGGAATTTCAACTTTTGGAAAGATTGATGATATGGAGTATGTCTTGGGCGATTTTTGTGGTAGAAAAATTAGCATGTTTGTCGACCAGGATGGTTGGCCAGGCACATATAATGATTACTTAAAAGTGCATGGGTTGTTCACTTCGAGAAATACTATGTATTTGATGACCAAGTCTAAGGAGGCAGATGAAGACATAGATGACTCTCAGAAGACTGGAGAAGTGGAGTCAGATGTCAGAGTAACTAATACTGGTGTAAGTGCTGAAGTACAAAACCTTAGTGGAGGTACTGGTGTAAATGAAGGAGAGATTAGCATGGCTGAAGCTAATACTGATATAGGTACAGAGGTACAAAATCTCAGTGGTGGTATTGGTGGAGTTATAGGAGAAACAAGTGTGGCTGAAACTAACACTGTTATAGGTGCAGAGATGCAAAACCTTATTGAATGTACTGGTGTAGATGAAAGGGAGATTAGCAAGTCCGAAGCTAATACTGGTATAGGTACAGAGATACATAGCCTTATTGGATGTATTGGTGTAGATGAAGGCAAAACAAGTGTGGCTGAATTTAATACCAATTTAGGTGAAGAAGTACAAAGCCTTAGTTGTGGTATTAGTAGAGATACACAGGAAACAAGTGTGGCTGAAACTAATACTGGTATAGGTACAGAGGAGCAAAGTCTACCTGGAGCAGGTGGTACTGATGTAAGAGAGCTCACAGATAGTGGTTGCAATACCAAAGAAGGTAATTTGGATAGCAATTCACACCATTTGTTTCCACTATCAACTGAAGGTAAAATAATTGATAACAACAGTATCCTCCACATCAGGTATTCCAAATGAGTCAAGATATAGTGATAAAGTAGTTACACTAAACTGTTTTCAGCGGTCATCCTGTCGAGAGTTTACTGAAGTTAACTGTCCTGCTCTCAAGGATTTCAATGAGTATGATCCCATGAACTATGGATTCAGGGTTACACACATAGCAATTGGACAGACTACATATCTAGATACCGCTTATGATGAATGTCACATTTATACCTCCTATCCATCGGCACATAATATTAAAGATGATATAATTCTTCACCATCCTAATGAGATATTTGGTTATGATGGGAATGAATTCATTGTAGGCATAGTAACAAACAACCATGGTAGAGATGACGTAATGTACTCATGGTATAGAGATGGTCAACTGATGCAGTATGGACAACATCTGTGTGTTATTGCAGTACATGATCCAGGAGTCTATCAGTGCAAGATCACCATTGGTGAAGGTGAGGAAAATGTAGCTGACATATCAAAACCAATCCAGATAGTGGAATTCAAACAACCCTATAAACGATCATGCAGTGGCAGCTATACAATGGATACATGTTCAGCAGACACATCTACTGAAAATGGAGCTATTCCTGAAATTACACGAGAAGAATTTGTGATGGCAGGTGAAATTGGTCGTGGTGCTTTTGGCACAGTTTACCAAGGTGAATGGACAGGGACTCCAGTTGCAATTAAATACATGCAAATAAAACGCATGAAAAGGCAGATGCTGAAAATTGTGAAGAATGAAATCAAAGTAAATGAGAGAATTCGCAATCCAAATATTGTTCAGTTGATTTCAGTGTGCTATGAGCCTTCTGGAATATATCTTTTATCAGAATATATTGAAGGATATAATATGGAAGATTGTGCATTTGATGATGATATCAAAAAAAATAATGAAACTTTCAACAGAAAACAAGAACAATATTGCCAAGCAATGTTTGCAAGGGTTGGCATACCTTCATGCACTAAAGCCTCCTATAGTTCACCAGGATATTAAACCAGCAAATGTTGTGATTGCAGCAGCCACTTATCTCACTAAAATATGTGATATGGGCATGGCTAAGGTAAAATCCATTCAAAGTGTCACCTCAAACACTATGGTTGGCTATTGTGCTGGTACCCCATCTTACATGGCACCAGAATGCCTTCTCCATAAAGAAAAAGCCAAGACTGCCTCTGATGTATGGTCTGTAGGTATGACTCTTATTGAATTTATGACAGAACAAGATGCTTGGAATATTGATGATGATGAGGTTGAAGATCCTTTAACCATAATACTACAGATGATGAGTGAAAAAAGAAAACCCCATATAAAGGATTCCATGAACCACTATAATATACTAAACAGATGCGTTGAATATGTTCCATCAGTGCGTCCTTCAGTGATTGAAGTCTTGTCAGCGTTTCAGTAATTGTGTTTTGAATTATTGTTATTGTTTCAATCCATATTAGCTGCATAAATAACAGTTAATTGTTTTGTTGTCAGTCTAGCCATCCAGCGATTTATAGTAACACATTAAGGCTGCATACATAGTGCTATTATGACTAAGAAGACATTTCATTCTAATCAGCATTATATGGTTTATGTTTTATTTAACGGATCCATAATTTAGTATAATATGAGGTTATTACGAGAATGCCTCAAAGTATGCACAAAGACAGTACAGCAGAGCTTGATGCGTGGCATACTGTATGAGTGCATACTTTGAGGTATTCTCATAATAACTTCATTATTATACATCTTTTCCTTCCAATTATACACCATGGTTTAAAACAGAAATAGTGAACTTCTTTGTGTGAAGTCTGGTCAAACCCCGATGGTGGACATGTTTGTTTTTATTATTAGAGGATGCTTACGTGCGTAATCATTCCATATTTGGAATTCACATTTCCTAATATGGTACCGCAAAATTAAGGCACGCTGTAACTTATGGCGTTACGGTGACAGATGCATAATAATGTCAAGTATTTTGTTATATAAAAGTTTCATGCTCTAAATTGAATCTTTCATAACTTTCATAATATTTTGGGCAAGTTTTCAGAAATTCTGAATTTTGAGTTGTGAATTTTGAGTTTTGAAATGATAATACTTAGGATGAAACCAAGTGTGTTAATTATTTATTTTTACACAAGTCTAATATAATAGTTATCCATTATATTTTCTGGGTCATGGAACAGGAAAATACATACATATCTTTATATTGCTCTACTATATATATCATGAACATTTTGAGTGGATCTTCCACTGGACATGTTTAAGATTATCAACCGCAAAATAACTTGCTAATGTAACTTTGTTTTGGTGGTAAATAAAATGGTCAATAATTTCTCTAACAACCATTAACAACAATTTCTAACTAAAAATTATATGTAATGTATTTTGTTTAAATGTGACAAAGCATCATGTTTTCAGTCCATGCTCAAAACTATTATATTATGCATATGAAGTGTATTATGCTTAGTATGATTTTAATGCTTCAGGTCAAAATTTGTCAAAATCACATTTATTATTTGAACATGACAGTTTGTAAAACAACCCTGTGCAGTCTAAAGAAGTGTTTTATTACATGTTTCTTATACTGGTGTGATATTAGATACATTTTATCTCATATAATAGAACAGTCTGTTTGTTTTCATATTACATGCACTTTTAAAACAAAATGGGGCAAGGATCACTAGGATTCGTAGTCTTAGTTTCACAATACATTTTGGTATTATTATTCTTGATTTTTGTCCATCTGTGCAAAATCACTGAAATATCTAAAAGTCGATTGGGATGATACATGGTACACAAACACTATGGGGATGCAAGATCTGATTAGTTGGTGCTATTTTATTATGCTAATTGCCAAATTTGCATATTATCTTCAAATGATATTCACTCCCCTGTACAGCTTCCTATACTGACCCCCCCCCCCCCCCCGAGTTTTATTTTTCATTTACTTCTTACCAAACTGTGACCTGCAGCATCTCCTATTGTCCTTATAGTACATACATTTTTTATAACTTTTTTTTAAATTTTTTCTTGGCTATCATTTTAAGCAATCTTTTAGATCTGAAGTATGAAAACATCTGCTTTTTAAATTGCTACACCAGTCAATGGGGGTATATGCTAAAACATCAAGTTGATAAAGTAACACCACTGTATTAGTTACTTTCTGCTAGTAATTGTTAAAGCTGTACTGTTTTATATTTTTTATAAAATTGATCATTTCCTGGTTTCAACAATACAAGTTATACTATAATGCCAGAAAGCAGTTTGTTTGAAAAGAATTTACAGCAACTTATGGAGACTCAAATAAACATTGTAAATGAAGACAACTGCAAACTGTTGTATTTCTAGCAAGTATCCACTGTTATTAATTGAACATTGAATTGGTTCACATAGAGGAATACTCAAATTTAAAAGAAAGCCTTGCTGTTGTAGTTTGAATTACTTATTGTTAACCATTTGTACTATTAGTTGTTTTCTAATAAATCATTTTGTTACAATATCTGTTTGTTGTTATATATGTATATACAATGCAAACAGTGCCTGCAACTTGTCTTATCAACCTATATAATCTCAGTTTAAAAGTTCCATGGAGACTGTTTTTACTGTCATTGCATTATTGAGAGAGGGAGTTATGTTTTGATGCGAATAATAGACTATTCAGTGGATTTATTTTAAATATTGTGTCTTAATTACACTAGATGTCGTGGTATTCTTTAATTTGTTCGACTAATGTTAAATATAGTATTAAGGCATCCTCAACATTTGTGGGCATTTTCACTCCCGGAACCAAAGTATCAATCAACTCTAAACATTCAGGTGAGCAACCGTATGGTGAAGGATCACGTGGGTATATTTCCTTCAGGGTGGCCACGTCATCATTATCAATTGGTACTTTATAATCACAACATCCAACTGTTTCAGGTTGAAAGTACAATACATCTGGCTTGCCACTTAAACTCTCAGCATTCTTCTTGCAGGTAATGTGATGGATGTCCCACAGTGATGCCACTTTTTCCATCTCTTTACGCATTATATCCATAAAGCAAAATCGTAGACATTCTACATGTACTGGGTCATTTTTATCAAACATCCCTTTGTCCTGAAGGTCTTTAAACAGACGTATCCACCAATCAGCCCCTGCCTACGTTATATACTCCACCAGGCTTCAATACGCTGATTGGATGTGCTTTTTCCATACATGAAGCTTTTTTCACCTGACAGAGAATCAGTTGAATTATACCGAAAATATATTTGCATCTGTTCTAGCGTACTGTTTTCGGTTCCATAGTCAGCTCTTATGACACGAGGCACATGTCCAAAGTGATCGATGTAAGTCAGGAAATAAGAAGCGATAACTGTAGGATCATTGTTTGTGGATGCTACTTCAAGCCATAAGATCTTACGGCTAAATCCACAAATACCACCATGAATACAGAAACCATACGGTTTAAACTTATCATAACCATCAATGTGCCATGAAAAATTCGGTCCAGGATTCACATATTCTCGCCTGAGCAACCGATGTTTTTGTCTTCGAACTACACCTTCTGGATCACATATCCTCATGGCTTGCATTACAGTATCTCTGCTCACTTTCATACCGTGGTCATGAACTAGTCTCTTCCACATTGATCTATATCCCAGACACTCGGAGCTTCCGTTTTGTTCAGCTCGAATTGCTTCTATTATGTCACCCATTGATGCTGCATTATTCCCATGTCTTCTAACCATTCCATTGCGATGTAGAATTCTCTTAAGTTGGGATATACCCAACACAAAACCATGATTCAGAAATAAGGCATTTATTATTTCTTCATGTGTGTAACTAAGGGAGAAATACCAATAAATTAGATAATTTCTATCTTGTGGGTGATGTCCCAAAGCTGGAGTGTATTCTAGCAGTCTCTGGGATAAATAGAAAGAAAAAACATCTAGATTATAAATCAAGTATCGTTGGTATTAGTAGTAGTATCAAGGTTATGAGAGAAAATGCTACTAGTTAAAAACATTAACATACAACATGATATCCAAAAACATTGATTCAAAGACTATTCTTCTCTATAGTCTTTGATTGATTACTAGTATGAAATAAATGAAAAAATACTTACCCACGCCATGAGGACCTGGATAAAATGGTTGTTCTTCTTACTTCTTATCACTTTTGAATATTGAATTATGCATTTTGAATAATGAGTTTTGAATGACGAATTTTGAATTACGAAATTTGAAATCAGAATTTTGAATAGTGATGAACCGTATCGGCCATCGTACAATCTTGAGTTTTCCATTCATCGTGCTGTTCGTGAGATAAAAGCAGCACACAGTCTAGTTTTTCAGAGATGTCGAATATCTAGACATGCAGTGAAACAAAAACTATACGCTATACCAGCTGAATATTGGAAACATATTTGAGGGAAAAGATTTATGTACACTACCTATGACAGAAAACTGTCAAATTTTTGTTTTTAAATTTATTCATTGCATCTTGCCAAATGGATATAGTCTGTACAAATGGAAAATACTAAACACACCGTTCTGTGATAAGTATTTTGTCGTTGAAGCAGTCTCCATATATTCTATAATTGTATTGATGTACGGATTTTTTGGGGCAAAATCAGATGTTTTATCTTTATCTACTTTGGCACTGACGTAATGTTAAACATGATAACACTTATTACCGGAACAAACATATTAATTATCGACCAAATTCTAACTATTGCCATGCACTCTCTCTTTAAGAGATGGCGCCAAAATAAATGCAACCCAAGAACGAATTTTGCTTTTTTTATGTCCCAGCTCAAAACAACCATTAATAATGAACTACATCTAAATTATGAAAAGGCAAGTAAGAAATGGACAGCATCACTAATTGATACGGTTGAACCCGTATAAAGTGTTCTTCTGCAGTGTATAAAAATATTATTATTCAAGTAATGTATTAAACTGACATGACGATAATAAAAAGGGGGGAACTGTACGCGTTATTCATGTTTGAGTGTGGGAAATATTAATAATTAAAATAATTAATAATTATATACATTTGTTATCACTATACTCAGGGATTACAATATGAAAACATATATTAGTGTCTAATTATTACAACTGATAGAAATCAAGTGACTGTTTGAAAAGTATTCGTGTTTGAAATGTGCTGGTAATCAATGTACCTGGTGCGTTATTCTGTCATGAATTTGTTTACGTGTATATGTTGACCGACTTAATTAGCTGATTATTAGCTGAATGGCTGTGTTATGTCTGTCATCGTTTAGGCCTATTTGAAGTTTTGGACGGAACTAGGCTCAGTGATTTGGAACTAATTACGAGATAACCGTCGCTATTCAGACTACTATTTCTGACAGTTGGTATTCGTAGTTATTAATGTAGTGAACTATTAATCAGGCTTAAGAGACTTTCCCGATTCCGTACCTCAAGGGGACGCGATAGAGAGACGAGACGAGATTCCTCCTGGCACGTGTGGAGAAACCCGAGAAAAAGAATTACCCCCTGATAATTCTATGAATAAAAACGTGTGTAGCTGAAAATTTATGATATCATTATGAGTATTTAATTTTATTTGTGACACGCCTTCTGTGACTCGCTGTATTTAGGGTTGGGCCATTTTTTTTATGTGTTTGGAAAAAAAATTATCAGTAGGTTTGCTTGCAATTTTTTTGTTAGAAGTCCACCATCCACCATATCCAACATTTTTTTTTTCATCATCTTCAACGGAGGTAGCAAAGACTTGATATTTTACTGCCAGGTGGGATGGATTGATACTTTGATAAGGGTTGGTCCCTCAGACCATTATAAAACATCCATCCTCTCCTTCTATATCTGAATGCTGAAGTGTAATGACCCATTTTGAACAAGCATTGATAATGCATAGTCCCCGTTAAGTATTAGCTGTAGTCGATTTAAATGTTCAGTACAAGTGACATGTAGAAATGAAAGATCAACACAGATTATAGATTGTGTTACTGTCAGTATAGTACCTACGTGGAAACTTTGAACTGGATTGCACTAGATCTTACAGAGGAAATAGCATGAAAGAAAAACGCAGCCAGTCGGGTATTGTTGTTCAAGTATCTCCGAAAGAAATATGGCTTGCACCGTAACCTAATATGTAAGGTCATCATACAAAGTTTGATTGAAAATGCCCTATTCAACTTTGGACTGAATCAGAACTGAAGAAACAGTTCCGGACATGTTACATAATGATATTTTATGTATGTATGTGTGTGTTCGTTCCATTGATATCTCAAGAATCGTATGTTGGTTTTTAATGAAACTTGGTGTATAGATGCTCTGGGCTAATGCGCGCAGATTTGATTAGTTTTGGGTAAAAATCCACGCATATAATTAACCTAATTTGCATAATAATTAGTCAATTTTCAGCTTTTGATATTTCAAGTACTATTGCTTCATTACTTTTCAATGAAACTTGGTACATAGATGCTCTAGGACAATCCGGACCTGATTAATGTTAAGCTAAAAATGTGTTCTTATTAATCAACTATTTTGCATAAATAGTTAATTTTTGGCTTTTACACTGATATCGCAAGTACTAATTACCCCCATTTCATAATTACTTAATTTGCATAATAAATCATAATGTTTGGTTATAATCACATTTCAATGAAACTTCGTACATACATGGTCTGTGACAGTACTTATCTTAATTTTATGAATCTTGGTACATATGTACTCTAACACAATGTGATGATCACTTTGGTTTTAGGTTTATATACATCTATAATAATTACCTAATTTGCATAATAGTTTACTTTTCAGCTTTCCACTAATTTAGTTAAGATTAATCATTATATTATATTGAAACTTTGTACATGTGCACCCTGAAACAATATACAGACCTAAATCTGTGCATAATAATTGCTTGATTTGTATAATAATTCATTTGGTTCATTGAGGTAATCCGCAGACAGTATACAATCAATGCAATTGTTGCCGTACATGTGCTTCTATTTTAAATGCTCTTCTAATAGAGCATATATGGTATACAATCTAAATGCAACAAGAGTGAAATTGTTTTTGAAATTAAGATTGAAATGCAGATATTAATTTTCCCTCTGTTATTAATTAATGCACAAACCAGAATCATTGACATCCATTTATATATGACCTAGTTTCTTCTTGTACTCTTGTATTTTTGTACTTGTACTCTTATCTTGGCAAGTGAATCTACTGTGTTCAGAGATGACACAACAGCTGATGGGAACATTTTTTCCCTAAGTCATATAGTGACAAATATTCTTTTTTACACTGGTGAAGCAACAATCCCTTCACTTCGCAATTTTTTTTTTTAGTTCTGGCCCCCCTCAAAAATCAAATGGTCCAACCCTTAGAATAATCCACTTCAACCGCGAACGTAGTAAATGGCTCGGCTTCATTGTATCTATCTTCCTTCGAGTCAGTGTGCTGTTATGTCTAGACGCATGTTTATTTTGGCCCGTTTAATTAAAAATACAAACGCTGTCAGAACCCAATTGTCGAGCTGCGTCGATTTTCGCTGTAATGGGAGTGAGTGGTCATAAGTCTGAATCCAGCATAAAAAGTTGAAGCAGAGTATGTGAAGACAAGAAGAGAGAAATGAGTCGTGCTCATTCTACTCAGATCCAAGGTAGACCACGCCCGTCAACAAGTACAGACATACATAACGACGTCGTCCAAGCCCCAACATCGCTCATTTTTCGTCATCGCAGGAAGAACGCATTCTAAACGATCTTATCAACTCGCCCGTCATGCCTGTTAACGTTCTATCCAATCCAGAGTTAGTGGGACCAGCGCAATACAAACGTGACCTTGATAATAGGATTGTGTTCAAATAATAGAAGCTGACATTTTTGGACTAACATTATGTAATTGAAACACAAAATATAAGTATTAGAGGGATTACAAAAGAGGCTATAGTTAATATGGGCAGATGATTTGCTGAAGCTGTTGGTAAATTTATGTAATTGATTTTGCTGTGACAAGGTATACATGTATGAACAATTATGTGAATATGGTGTTGTGTGTTATAGGAAGTAGGTGATGTCTTACGTCTTTTGGTTATGTCATTTGAATCAAGAGGGTTAAAGTACTTGATCGGAAAGAATGATTATATTTGTTGTTTGGCAGTGAATGGCTTATTTGTACTTGACTGTGACCCACCCACCACTCGATTGTAATTTGGCCAGCTGCTATTATACATCAATCAGCATGACTAGTTGGAAGACAACCATGTAAAAATAGTGTGAATAGAATAAACGTCTGTAATGAACACGGAAAAATAAAGTTTTTATTTTTTTTATCTTAACCATCAATATACAACAAGTTTACAAAAAAATTCGAGTAAGAATAAAGTAAAAAGTTGAACCAATACAGGTGATGGTTGAATTATCTCGCCTGGAAGAAAATAAAAAAAAAGTGGTAAGGATTATATATTGTAATGAATGATTTGAGTAAGGTGTTGAGTAGAGGAATGTTCAATAGGAAGAAGAATGTTTAAATGATTGGACTTTCCATAAATGAAATCTTGAGGCACATTGTAAATAACAAGTGAGAGGATGCTGAAAACACTACCGTGCATTCAAGCATCCTCTCAATGAAAACACAGGTTATGCACATTATAATGAGGTAAATTAGTGTTGTAAACGGAGTGTCATGATTAAATCTGGTATGATGTGCATGGGACGACTCATGGTGCAAAAGCAGATAAGTGTCGACGGAAGACCCAAATGATAGGTATCACCACCGACCAATTTGGTAGTAGTCATATTGCCAAAAATACTATATCTTGTTGTTTTCAATAAGTATATGTGCAGCAACAATAAACTGTACAAAACCAGTAGTTAACTGTTTACAAGACAGTATTATAGACCCATATCATGCAAAGTTACAGGGTGTTGTACAAATATATACCCCCTTACTTTTAGGCTATTGTATGTTCATCCAACTGTCCATTCAGAATGAATAAGAAATAAAGTAGGTGCAAAGAGACTATATGGAATGTAATTGTACTTCATAGAGTTATCAATGATGATATCAATTCCATCAGACTGATAGAACCGGTAAAAATAATGAATTTATCGCATGGCAATAGTAATGTGTCATCTGACATATAACCAGAGTGAATTGACCATGTGCAAAAACAGCATTGTTGATTTGCATAAGACATTGCATTGTATCACCAATGACAGGGCTGTAAATGAGTCAACATCAAACCAGAAACATAGAATGTAAATGCATGGATCTGTTTGTACAGAATCCCAGTTCATCCCTCATTATTTATGTGGATCATATTAAAAAGATCTCAAACCAATATGAGGCCAATGAAAAACAAATTTGGTGTTTCCAGTATTAGAGTAAAAACTATTGGGTAGTTAGGCAGATATTTTATTATTTTAGATTTATTTTTTCCCCAACATGTTCAGTCTATATCAAATACAATCATTTTAAACAATTTTTTTTTACATGATGATATTACTATCAAATTTTGTTTATTTTAGAAAAAGGTAACTCATTTCCATAAAAATAAAATTAATAACAAATGACAACACATGTCATTGTTTAAGGTTGAGGTGAGTGGCATGAACTGTTGATCGGTGGCACAATTTCAAAAATGGCAGCTGGCAACAGAAAAACCTTCACTGATGTACATGTGTATGTAGTGAGCACAAGGAATTGGCCCCTATCAGTTTCTGCCTAATAAATGACAGTTATGTACATTCCTGCTGTGGCCATTTACCTACAGTAGCAACATCACAAGCATGATAAAAGCCCCCTGATGTACACATTGCAGCTCTTGCTGTTTCTTGCATGTGACAAAAATCCGCCTAAATCACAAGAAACTTGTAGTGAGCCAAACAATGATCATGAAAAAGTAAGAATGAATACAGCCAGCCATGCCAATGTGGTGAATCAAATGCAATTTCTTGCATGACTTTCTGCTCAATATTATAGTGTGTGGTAGCCTATGCCGAATAATCAATGGTGTGGTCACAAATGGTCATGAAGATTAATCATGATCACATACTTCATATACATTATAACATTACATTAATGGACAAAGACTATAAATCATATCCATGCCCCTAGACATGGCTACATCCGAGGTCATCATTTTGCCAATGCCATTCTTGCATGTCATTATTGCTGGTTGCATAGACTAGACTATTAATGTACAAGTATTTTCACATGTCGGCCTTAATTGGTTTTAGATACTATTTTATTGAGATGCATCGCGACAACTGTGGCCGTGAAGGACTGGTAGGTTAGGTAATTGTTACTAGTCGCACCGTGCACACACATCATACGAGTTCACAGGCCATAGGCCTAGCAAATCGCTGTCATCATTTATATACGATGCGATATTTATTTTTGGTCATTAGTTTCTCTGATTCATGACATCATGTGCCAATAAATCCTGAAAATTGGCTTTGCTAAGCGATGAATCGTTTAGTACAAAACACTGAATGATCATAGCATGGTGTGCAGAGTTTTAGAGGTAAAGCAATTGTTAAGAATATATTAAAATTTGTGGAAAAGGGCAAAGGCTCTTACCTTAGTACAATTTCTGTACGGCGTCCTGGGCTGGCTGGCAAAATAATCACGTCATCGAAAGATGCATGTACGTGTACTGTAGACAATTTCCATGACGCTCCATTGCATGCGTAGAGTCAACGTCACGATTTCTGCGTATCAATTTTTCTCCGCCTTTTTCAACAAATAATTCACTTTTTTATCATGGGAAAACGTCGTCAATCTTATTTTATTAGCCTGAACTTTGTCTTGACAGCGCAAATTATACCCAAATAAACGTCTTTGGATGATTTCTGGCACCCAAAATTGATTCTCGACTCAGTCCTAATCACAGGCGCTCGGAACGTTTCTTGGCTAATAAAAGATGACCTAAAGTGGGATCGGCATAGTTAGTCAGTCGCCGGTAAATTCCCCCACTACTCATATAATAACATTAATAACATTAATAACATATAATAACATTATATTGTTATTATATGAGTAGTAGGGGAATGTATCGGCGACTGACTAACTATGCCGATCCCACTTTAGGTCATTTTTTATTAGCCAAGAAACGTTCCGAGCGCCTGTGGTCCTAATTACGCGTTTAGGAATGACCTGGTGATCCAAAATTGACCTCGAATGAAAATACTGCCGCCTACGGCGGGTCCCGGGATCATTTCGTCAAGAAATCAAACGTAGCAACAAACAATAGACTATAACTTTCATAGTTGTGTAGTTAATATCCACAATCAGTAGAAAATGGTGCAACAGACGTTTGCGGACAATTTTAAAATGTGTCCGTGGACTTAAAATAGTTTAGCATTTTTAATTTACAAATTAAATGTTTATTGTTCACTTCATTATGTTGCAGTTTGAGCATGTAGTGTGTTTACTACTAATGGTACGGTATGAACGTGTAATGTGTTATAAAACATGTGTATAGTGTTTTGAGACTTTTTGTGAAGAGTTTGGTTTCGACAGATGGGCAGAGCGTGTGTTTTTAGTTGGTAGTTGTTCATGTCATCGTTGTTGGTTTACTCGCATGATTTGTACTTATATGTTATATTACCCTGCGCGGGCATAGTTTTATTAGCAATCTCGAAGACTATGTGCGTCGCGATATTTTTAGTGGAACCACCAACAGGTGGGTTGTCCGTGAGTATATCAGCGGGACTCGCACGATTGCGACTGATTCTGCCCTAGGGGGAGATCAGCATTTTATTCCCTATATCCTCTAGTTCTGGCTAAGGCCAACATGTACTCGTGAGGAGTTTAAATCAAGCCGATTCAGTTTGGAGAAAAAAACTCATGAATAGCTTATCCATATATTTCGATTTTGGAAGAGTAATTTAATAAATCTAATTTCTGTTGATGCTAGCTAGACCAATCATTTATTCACTCTAAATTACTAACTAAACTTTTGATCCACAACTTTATTTTTGGCATGAATAACATTTCCCCTAATTCCAATGGGGACTATGTCATTCACAGTGACTTGTTAAATAGGTAGGCTTGTGGCTGAATAGCTTGGGGTAAATACATCCCTTCTACAATCATACTATAAAACCTATAGTAAAAAGATAAAAGTTATAACAAGGAAGCCAAATATAACTGTAACTGGTACTACCTTTATCGTAGAAAGGTACTAGCCAAACCACTGTTAGATCAAATATTATTCTTGATCATGACTTAAGATAATTACATTTTAACGATCATATTTGAATAATCAGGGTATTAAGTAATGTAGTGTTAAAGTTGCATTTGCATATTACTATCTGCTGAAGCAAACAGTGGAGTGACTATTGGTATTGTAAACACAAATTATTTCGTAATATTATACTACAATAAATATGTGTGTTTTAATCCAGCAGTATATAAACATTATTTTCTGCAGTGGTGAATTACTAGTCGCCAAAGAACTTTCTGCTCCAGTGACTTGCTTTTTTTTCTCTCAGATCTGGTGTACATTACCGGCTGGAAACTTTCATTTCCACTGTCTGATGATTCATTATTAGAATCATCAGACAGTGGGTCCTCATAACATGTCATTCAATTTAAATACAACTGGTGAATGAGTAATAAAAATAGGTGTTAGTCAACTAGACTGTACATACAATCTCGGCTACGTTTACTGTGGTGTTATGAGGTTTGCATCGCCCTCCCTTCTTATGCCTGCACAGATAACCCTCGCACGTAACTTGCACAAAAATCAGTAACCCCCCCCCCCAAAAAAAAAAAACCGACCTACCCCTCCTGTACTTTCTGTCCCGTCCTGAAAACGTGTTTTTTTTCTTTAAGGCTGAAGTTGCTGTAATTAGGTTTATAATACCATGAAGCTTAACAATATGTCTCTGATAAAACTGAATAAATTTCAATCACTGCTTTTTAACTCTCTTAACTTTAATATTTGTGTTCATGCATGCTTGTGCATTCAACTCTACGAGTGTCCCTGTCGGAGTACCTTAGTTTAAAATGAGTAGTTCGGGTTGCTAAAACGTAATGTCAACTTCTGTTGAGGTGAACATTTGTATAATGTCTACCAGACAGGTTTATATGTCTGCCTCCATTCGGGTACCATTCTTTCATATTTAGGGATGTAGTAGAGGGAAGGGAAGTAATACTCAATCTAATTCATAGGATATTGTTTTTAAACCAAGCCATACATGTTATGAAAGTTCATAATTAACACTAATGACAAATCGACTAAAATATATAAGTAAATATATCCCTCATTAAAAATTCAAATACATATAGTGAGATAATTAATAGGGAAAGCATATTATTTCTCATGATAAAGGTAGAAACAACATGAAAACATATCCATTCTATTGTATTAATTGTTAATTTTCGCATTCTCACTGAGAATAGGTTATTTGTTTTACATTAGGATAGTGAACGCTGTAGAATTCAACATCATATATATATATATATAAACCTAACAAACCTATAATAACATATGTCACTATTGTTGAAACGTTTCACTGTGTGACCTGTTGGTAATCACAGACATTACACACAATCAGTACATAGAAATTCAGCATCACTATCATAATAACATTCTTTTCATTGGTATTTTTACTACCAGTAACATCTGCATGTCACGTCACTGTGTCACCATTGTCGGACAATGATTCACAGATACGCTGGAGCAAAATGAAAATGAAAGGTTTAAAGTGGATTGAACTCAATATCATAATCATTATTATGACACTGACACTTACGTGTAATATCATACACAGATATAATATCCACGAGGATTCGATCAGCAGTACTGCCAAGGCGAGTATATATAGTTATCTGTACAGTCACCAGTTCACTAAATGCAAAAGTATAGGGGATGTTTATGGTGTGAATAGTTATTGGTCATATGATAGGGATTGATTGTCATCCACACATTTTATTATGTTGCTAGTTATGAATATCAATATACTCAGACTGTCAATATACGTGTGTAAAAATTACATATATGAATTCTGTAGTGCACCAATTGAGGTAGACAACTCGAACCTCACTATTTGGCTACATTTAAGGCTAACCGTCGAAATTTATATCAGGAACGATATATTGTTTTGTATCTCGATCGGAATTACATTGCCGCACTTTACTTTACACTGAAAGAGGAACATTTATTTGCTCTTCCAATGACCTACAAAAATCTACATGCATTGAATATCATATTCTTTAGGACAATAGTTTGCTACCCGTTGTCGACATATAATTATAATCAAAATATGTTTTATCCCAATCGGGATACTTTGTCCTTGAATGCATTGATGCATTAAATGAAGACGTGATGCACGTGGGAGGTTTGTGTCTACCATGCTATGCATTGTACACTTTCATTTTTCAATATCTAAAAAGGCCTGTGTTCTGATGTATATTTACCTGTATATTTATATTTAAAGTCAGAACATGCATTTACTTCGTGCGCCAAGACGTTTTATGACAAAATATAACGTTACATATATTGTTTGAACCCAATTTTTCAATCAAAATACAGAATTCTATATATATACACAAACAATGACATTATAGTTGCAAGTAGCAGTGGTCAGGCTGTTGAACCATGCTGCTTAAATGTCAGTGAGTGCTGGTGTCAGTGAGAACATTCTATTTGGATTCCAGACTTAACTTACTGGCGAATTTGGGAGTGGGCGTGTTTCTAACTTTGATTATAATGATGTTCTACTCTCTGGATGATACGTCATTCGTGAAGTCACATATTCGAGTGGAATTATAGGACTGTATAGGACGCGGGCAACCAGCTTTGTGTAAAATGGCGACACAAGCTTAGTACGATTTCGTATTTAATCATTAATTTAAAAAAAAAGTCATTTACATTACTATTTTCAATTATCATTTTGAGAGTATATACAATTGATTTATTGTGACGTTTGTTGTATATCGACATTTAATTTGAAATATGTGTGTGAAACTAAGGAAATTCAGCTTCTCGGCTGCAAATGTCTGATCAATACAATTTATGTTTTGTTTGTTCATGTAAACAGTATGTAGTTATCAGTAGATGCGCAAAAAAAACAAGAGAGTATAATGTCATGCAAATTTCACTGCGTCAGCTGCATAATGTGTTATTCATGTTTAGCAACAACCATTACGGTTGAATTCTACTCGCGGACTATGATAGGATGATGTGAATCGCATAGGATGATAGGAAACCTGATTTGGTCTCATTAACAGTAAATATAATTAGGACAACGATCGCAAGTTACCATGATCTGTAATACAAAAAACATGGGTTTTGTAAAACGTTGTTTACATTTAATATAACAAACGCGGTAATTCAGTCATAGGCGACGATAAAACTGCGAAGTTCTATACGTACACGATATGGTCATCGTCCACATGCGCAGGTAACGACTACCCCGTTTATAAGTATTTTAAGTAGATTTCGATGTATGAAAAACTCTGTGCTAATGCCGACAAATTGTACGAATACTGCTGATTTGTCATTAAACTGCAGCTGTGCCACGGAATGAAGGTTAAGCCGTATATATTTTGCTGGCGTAGAAATGATATGGCGTTGAATAACGGCTCGAGTGTTCCCAACAACGCAACAGTTTATCTCGGTGACGAGCAAAACCTGACAGCTGACTGTGGTTCCGTGTGATGCATACTAGTCACGAAGCCTTGGTTACTTTGAATGTACAGCTGACTGTGTCTGAATGGCATTCATTCCATTTCATTCCTCTCAAGTCTCATTTCTCCATCCGTCCAATGGTTTTAATTTCATTTTCACCACTTTTAAAATCACCCCTAAAACAAAGCAATGTGGTATTTTGAAAGTATAGTCAGACATGTATAGTCCCGACACAGAGGACATTTAATAATATTTAAAATTTAATTAGTATATTAGCAAAATCATCTTGCGATGTTCAAATATGAAATATGAGATGTAAAAATTATTGTTATTGTGGAAACGAAAAAATGACAACACGAATTTAACTGCATTTTCTTGTTAAATTCTGTCTAACAGTGTATTTAATTTGGTAACTCGGATCATGTTTCGTTAATTCAGTATGCAATTCTCTGGCATTGTAAATGCATATATCGTACCGACCCGCACATAATGAAACGAATGGAAACCACTGCAAATGACAATGTGGTACTAAGGGATTGGTCAGTTACTTCGACCTAGGGGGGTCGGTGGATCAGTAGGGGGGTTACCCTGTTTTTGAAATTTGTGTATGGGGGGTCACCCTGTTTTTGATATCATGAATAAGGGGGTCACCATGTTTTCCAGAATTCACATACGCGCTCATGCATATATTTTTTTACAATTTTATTTCAGAACAAAAGATAAAAAAGTTAATCGTACAAATGTGTTCTTAATAGTAACTATTACATATATTGCTTATAAATGTGTTGATGCAAAACATGTTATAGGCTAAATATTTTGGGGTTGAAGTTGCCAAATAACTAACAGATTATGCAATGCGGCTAGAACCCCAATTATACAGTTAAGTTATAAACACATTCCAAGTCCATGTGCTGCTGATATCAGATTATTTTATTTAAAGTCTGAAGTCACCATTGTATAAGATATTTACTGGATTTATCAAATTAGGAGACCAAAAGGAGATGAAAAGACAACACAGCAATTACTACAAAGAGCACTGACAGTTTTTGTTCAGCAAATCAAAAAAGTTAAATTTGTGAAAATGCTGATATATAAATTAAAATAAATGATGACAAAATAAATAAATATTTAATATTTTTAACTTTTAAATATACATATTTTGTTCTGTGAAATACCAAAATCCAACACAAATTTAAGCAAAAATCAAAGTTTCCTTTGTTTTCACAAGCACAGACTGTGCTAAAGCATTGCTGGTCCATAAGATATGAAAGATATTTTAAATCCAAATTAGTTTTCAAAGAGTTCAAACCGCCTAGATTCAAATCCTCCATCCTGCTGCCTTTTCTGTAGTCGTTTATTGGCTTTATGCTTCCCCTCCCCTCCTAAGGTTCTATTAAATGCAAACGCTAAAAATTATGTCAGAATCATGGAAAACCATGACATTTTCAATGCACATATAATACATTTTGTAATCATGTCAGAGCCCAAACTGTTAATGTTTCTTTGTTTTTCGGGGGGATCAGCATGTTTTAACATATAATGTTGGGGGTGGGTCACTCACTTTTTTGTATTTGATAGGGGGTGGGTCAACTGAGATTTACAGCTGGCAAAATGGAATCTGCCGACCCCCCTAAGCCGAAGTAACTGACCAATCCCTTAACTGCCGATGCCGACTATATGAATTAATTTCCCACACGCTCTGTAAGAGAGTGGCAATAACATGATACTTATTTAGGGTAAATTCTGGATCCCATATTTCCTCAGAAAATCTGTTGTTGCTTCTTTAACGAACATGCCTCCTGTCCAAATGCTCCTGAAACACTACTGAAGCATTAGCTAAAATTGACAAGGAAAGATGGATTTACATGGTCCTGTGACAGCATATTTGTCAATGAGAGACGAAATACATGAAGCCGGACGGTGATATTATGTTTGTCAGTGAAAGAATGATTATAAATCATGGAGAGCGAATGCTTGAATTCAAGAACAAGGTCCGTAATATATTAGCCTGGAATTTCGAAAAAAAAAACATTTATGACACCGTGTCCCATTGTACCAAACATATAAAAGCAAATCAAATCGCCCATGATTCCACACACAATATAGTATACGTCAAAGAGTATACGTCAAAAGATCGGAACTGACATATTTCATTTAAATGGCCATGAATATCTGATTGATTAGTTTTCCAAGATAAGTTTGTGACAGCTAAGGTAGCAGACATTCTGGAATACAGATTAAGTATTCGCTGGCAACGTACCATTTGCTGGTCAACGATTCCGGCATTGCCTAGACCTATATCTAGCATTAGTAATATTCTACCCAAACACATATGTTAGATTTGACCTCCTCATGAGTACAATTACTAATGAGAAAAGGGCTTAAATCCAAACAAACATTTTCAACTGAAACCAAACATTTTTCGTGATGCTAGAGTTAAGCAAGTGAAACGCGAAGTAAAGCAACAGAAATACTATGATAGACACACTAACCAACTAACTGAGATCAAGGAAAATGACACTGTAGGGATGAGATTTGATAATATTTGGAAGCCAACAATCACGACAAAACATTATGAGAATCCCAGATCCTCCATAGTATTGAAGAGGAAATGTGACATACTGCTACTAATAAGTATAGTCATTATCATAATGTAATAATAATGAAACTTATACAAGTAAAGGAAGTATCCCATTATTGTAGTTCAAGCAGACATCAATCGTTTTAGTTGCAAACTAGGTATTCAATACAGTTTTATGAACATCGTAATATAAACATTACAGGCATCCTCTTTATTTATTCTATGGGAGCGGCCATTATGCCTATGTGTGCTGCCATCTTAGTCTTTTGTTATGTTCACGCGAATCGCGAGAATAATGAACACAAATACCTCGGAAAGCACATAAACAGTGCCTTCTCATTCAATTTGCCTGATCTCAGCACCACCACTGAAAGCTAGATTCCAGAGTAGTAGAAATGTGTTAGAATTGTTGGAAGTTAAAAACAATTTCCGATCCAGTTCGTCCTCACCCAAAATGCCTATTAAAACATTATGTAGAACGCAGAATCTAGCAAAAAACGCCATTGATAACTATATAACATTGTACACATACATTGTGTCAAACCAATTCAGACTTCTATAGGTGGTCGTAATAGGTCTATACATAACGAACGTAATCATAGTAAGTATTTTTTTAGCTTGGTTGCCATTTACAAACACGATTTTGTACCCCCTCTGAGGTTGTTTTGTGTACGTACACTTTTTAGATTTTTTGGATTATAACAAAGTGAATGGAATGTGAATTATTTATTTCTGTGATTAAATTATTATGGCACCTAATCAAAATGTACTTTTCTTTTCACATTTTAGAACCCGCTCGAACTATTTTTAGATGTCGCAAATTCCAACAAGATACCAGTGTTTTTAAATGGATACAGACACATTACATGCCATAGATGACTGTCAGAAGAAAGGTCGGCCTCTTGAAATATGCAGCTGTTTCTACCGTGAAGACAAATACATTATCACTTTTGCCGTGTCGAGTAACTATTTGGAATCTGAAGTATATTCCTAAGAACATACATAGATATTATAACTTTTGTTTCTTCCTTTGCACATGTAAATACCGGGTCCCAGGTTTTATCCCTAGGTTCCAAAGAATTGCTCGGATGCAGTAGAATACAATCAAATCAAGAGCTTTATTTTTAAATTATCTTAGCTAACACTATATTAGTAAAAAGGTACCATAAACGCTGACAAATCTTTGATATAAAAGGATACACATTTTCCCAAGGCAAACCATCCAATGATAATCTATGTTCCTATTTCTGCTGGAAATAAATGATAGGAAAACTCGGTACACTTGTTCAGCATACATGAAGTTCAAACTGGGTGAACTCCAGTTTAATATATGATAGTCAAGTCCTACTAAAGTTCTTTCCAGTTCCGATTTTTTTAATCACAACAGTTGGCAGCAATTCTGTTTATCCCACGTTGATACAGATATGCTGTTGCAATGCACGCTGGGGTAGAATAAAATCAACGAGATCATGACAGTAGAACGTTTCAGACGCCACAACTCTGCTTGCATACACCATCACAATAAGCACAGGTGCAGATGGCAAGGACATCTGAAATGCTTACAATACACTAAGGATTATCTATTATTATTACTATCTACAAAACATGGTTATGATAAACGTGAAATAACATTTAGTCAGTTAATCACTGGCATAAGCAACTACACTTATACACGGTCTTTTTTGGACGGTAAATATTTCTACCGGCGCCAACACATAGGGTGTAGTGGCAACTAACGGAATAGCCTCCATAAACTTCGCCACACATTGCAAAATACATACAGACTAAAAGACTAAAATATCAACGCTCAAATATACGTCAACCCTCAAATATACAGATCGATGATAATCATTAAACATCAACGAAGGTCAATGTGAAAGCTTGTAAAATAGGCAAAACTTTCTAAGTACAAATAATTGTGATGCAATACACACGGTTGTCTGCACTGCTAAATGTAAAAATCAAAGTACAGTAAAATGTCAACTCATTAATCAAAATCTTTGAAACGTACAAGATCAGTACATACCTGAAATGATTACAATACACAAGAACCAACAAAGTTCACATACAGCACCAAAACGAATGCATTTCTGGCAGCACGCAAACTATTAAATTGTGTGGCAGGTTTCAAAGACTTTATATTTTTCAGTTTAAATGTTTTCAGTTTACTTCAATCTAAATAAGTTCCAGTCAAAGGTCCCTACAATTATACACTAGATACCTAATAAGGAAACACAAACAAAGAAATGAATTGAGAAATTGCAATTGTAAATACGAGTTCATGTGTATAGCAGAATTTATTAACGTTCTCAATTTCAATTATATTTTTTGATTGTTGCACGAACGTGACCTAATGCTTTTCTGTATCATACAGGATACCTTTTTTGCTGAAATGAGACAAAATGGTTTTACTTGGATATCTACCTCGGGAGAGGATCCTAAAAAAGATCTCCTTCAGTCCTCGTCAGTTCCGCTGCACTATATATTTGCAAAATCTGGATATGTTTTGCATTTAATACTTTTGTATGAAAGGATTAATGATTATTGGTGGTACGGCCCACTCACATTGAGGGATATACCAGCTTTAGAACTGGGTGAAAATGCAATAGAGGTGAATGTTTCAAAGCATTTAACTGAGCGATATGCACATGCACTTGATAAGTATGTTATATTTAATAAACTATATAATCTTATGCATATATGCAAAATATGCACAATTATAATACATGTCGACCCTCATATTGTAATGCGGTTGTAAAACAACACTCAGAACAAGCTGAACAGATATAACGTGTAAAATTAACAATGCTTTTGTTGATTCAAAATATTTCCTTTAGTGAGTGGATGACCTTATCTCGTAGACAAACATTCCTATAATTTAACCAATCTGCAATACCTATCTGATTAATAACAAACTTACGCGGTTCACTTAAACTAATATTTTGAAGTTCATTCATCATTCATTGCCCGTTCATAATCTTAGCATGTTATATTGTTGTGTGTATTGGTCAGTCACATTATTTAAAATGTTCTTTCAACATAGCCGTACACCAAAGTTGTACATTAAAGATACAAAAAACAAACGAATATATTTATTTACAATGAGTCACTTCACACCTAATGTTTCCGTTTCAGTAGTTTTATATTTATCATGTAGGATTGATATCGTCTCCAGAAATGTTGATGGTGTGCAATTGAATATACCGAGGTTTCCAGCGACATTTCTCAATCAAAAACAAAATTCGGAATTTGTTGATTGCAACTACACCAGGGTTAAAGATTACCAAGAGAAAAATGGCGTCGATAAAAGCAACAAAACAAAACATTTCAAAAATCATGTTCGGTCGATTTTGCTTGATACGAAAAAGGCGCTTGATGGACTGGGAATTCGATTTTGGTTGAGCAGTGGCACATTATTAGGTATGTTTGTGACTGTGCTTATTAGTTTTCAAAGTAATGGTATAATAATGCACTGATTGTGGTCGACCCTAAACATACTTACAATACTTACTAGGAAGTAGATTTATTTCAATGTAATTTAATGTATGATTACACAATGTTAAATTCCATACTAAAATCCATATACTGATGTATATTGCTTTCTGCCAGGCTGGTTTAGAGAATGTGATGTTTTGCTTACTTCAGATGTTGACATTGAAATTTTTGCTAAAGACTATGACTCTAGAATAATACAGGCATTTAAGGATTCAGGATTCTGTCTTGTTTATATACGTGGAAAGGTAAATGATTGTTCCAATTAATGACGTTTCTCTTATTGTTTTATTTCCACATTTCCCATTATGAACAACATATGAGTGCAACATGTCTACTTTGTCATTGTTTAACTATTTTTTACCAATTTAGAATTATTATTATCTAATATAATTGTGCAAACTGAAACTTGATGGTTTTGTTAATAATACACATGATATTGCTTCTACATGAAACTTTATATTTGTTTAATGTTTTGCAGCCCGAATATGGTTTATCAATGTGCTTTAAACACGAAGTGGGCATCAAACTGGACGTGTATTTTGACTATGAAACAAATAATTCTACATGGTATATGATGACAAAACCTTTGGGCCATCGGCGTTTTCAAAAAATTAAGTATGAAAATTGTATTATGTCTACTATATAGTAACAATTTTGTTAACGATAAGACTTGTATTCTCAATATACAGTTAAAATGTACTTAAATTCTTTTGTGTACTACTTTTGTTTTTACAACTTAATGTAGACTTTTGCATTGTTTCAGGGCTCTACTACCTCGTTTTACAGTATGTTGGACTCAATTTCTTGAGATGAGGGTACGTGTCCCTTGTCAGACAGAACGCTACGTCAACAAAGTATATGGCGACAATGGACTCAGCGTATAAGTAACTGGGTTTGGTATGAAAGTCCGCCGAACCTTGAGCAAATGGGATTATGGAACAAAACCGACTCCGTGACGTTTAAGTATTATAAATGTTAATAATACAGCAGGCGTTATCATTAAAACAATTTCTTTTTTGCCAGACATAGACATTTTTTCCGCTACACTTTGAACATATAAACTGGCAAAATACAAACGAATGTCATAAGATATGAAATAACTATTCAAATTTAGGCAATCATTCATCTTAAGGGTATTGCACAGGGAAGAGTGCATTGGTGATAACTCGAAGTTCCAGGATGTAGAAATGGATGACAGTCAATGGCTTCTGCAACACAAAGACGAAGAAACACAGGAGTCTTGCTTGCAGAGAGAAACGCTGTTATTCTGGAAGGCACCGCTGATAGCATGAGATCGCAGAGCAGTTCATACTAGTATCCGGGGGATATTCTTCTGGTCTGGGTTTCTCCAACACGTGTCAGGGGGGAATATCGTCTGGTCTCTATATCTCGTCTGCTTGAGGTACCGGACCGGGAAAGTCACTTAAACCTTACAGTCAAATAGACGCACACAACGAAATACGTTTCAATAGCTAGTCATTAGCCACATCTCTCTCAAGTACTAGACACGTCATATCTTTTGGTTAATCGTTCACTATATTACTAACTGCGAATACCCAACTGTCAGAAATAGCGGTCCGGATGGCGACGGTTATATCGTAATTATTTCCAAATCAAGTTCCGTCCAGGACCTCGCATGAGCCTAAATGATGACGGATATAACACAGCCATTCACTAGAAAACAGCTGAATAAGTCGGTCAACAGATACGCGAAAACTAATTCATGACACAAGTCTCACAGAATGATGGTTGAAACCTGTATCATTTGTACTCAGTTTAAATGATGGACCCTAAGAGTCCTTAGTCTAGCCAATTTATAGGTATAAATTCAGGTACACCATCTGGCTTTTCACTTGAACCAATTAGATTGTGGTCTTTCTAGCAGCTGTCTCATGTAGGATAGTCAGTAGATCGTAAACATTTTTTGTTATAAAAATCACAAGCATACCTGGTAGATTCAAATTGTTCTTCAAGAGTGGTCAACAAGTATGATCTGTCAATCACCTTTATGACAGTTATCACACGGCAATGCACACCGTTCCTTCCCATGATTCCTTGCACACTATTTGCAGGGTTTGAGGTAATATGGCAAAAACATAAAGTCAAGGATGACAAACTGATATACCTATTTTCATTGAATTATGAACAGCTTATTATATATAGTAATCGAAAATAATTTTATACGGAAACATTATTCAATTATATAATTTGTTAAGTTTAATTCGTATTATTAAGTGAAAAATAAATATCACGGGAATTACCTCTACAAGTTGGGATTAGACATATTGTATTCGTTGGAACCAGGTTCAATTAAAATTAATAATACAGTCACCTATAATCAATAGCTGGTACACATTCATTTCTTGATTTATCCGTCTGAGTTTCTCTTGACTTTTTGCTGATTTTCATGTTTCGTATAGTTTTATATGTAGTTGTGGTTCGTCACACAGAGCGCCCCAACATCATATATATCCCATAGTAACACATTTAGTCTTACATTACTGAATTAGTTTATTTATTCGCACCTTTTTGTGTTGAATTATTTTTTTTGGTTACAATTACAGCATTAAATTTACACACATATGTAGTATTTATCCTCACTTTATTGTGTTTTATTTAAAGTTCCACTGAAGCTTTAGTTTTAAGGCAAAATGTTGAAATACATAAAGGTTATTTTTTATTGACAAATAAGCCTTAGATGCGAGTACCTCAAATAGTATTGTATGCGTATTTATCATCACGTCCACTGTGTGTATGACGTTTGTAAAAATAGTGTTAGGGAATAGAAAAGAAACACTATTTAGAAGCCAAACACAATTCTCGTAACCCTCAATATGACAAGTCGACGAGATATTATCACTCAACGGGGATTCCTGGTACCACCACTCTGTAAACACTTATTTGTTTAAGTTTGTTGTTCTATCAGGGGGGAATTCTTCTCCACGGGGTTCTCCACACGTGCCAGGGGGGAATCTCGTCTCGTCTCTCTATCGCGTCCCCTCGAGGTACGGGATCGGGGAAGTCACTTATACTTTACAGTCAAATAAGACACGCACAACGAAATACGTTTCAACTCTCGTCTTAGTCGATCAGTCGAGCACTCTATAAGACACAGCGCCCTGGGGAAAAATCCCCAAGACTATCGCAAGGCTGACCCAAGACTCTTTTAGACTGCGTCAAGGCTCGCCCCAAGTCTCTCCAGGACTGGACTCTCGACTGCGTCTGTCGTGCTGTGCTCCCCAAGACCAACTCAAACTCTCTTTATTCATTTTCAAAACTCTAACCAATTACAAAACAGTAAAAAGACTCGAGGGCGTAACCTTCAATCATAAAGCCAATCACACTAAGTACTGAATACATCATATCTTTTGATTAATCGTTCACTACATTAATAACTACGGATACCAACTGTCAGAATGAGTAGTCTGAATAGCGGCGGTTATCTAGTAATTAGTTCCAAGTTCCGTCCAAAACTTCAAATAGGTCTAAACGATGACAGACATAACACAGCAATTCGCTAATAATCAGCTAATTAAGTCGGTCAACAGATACGTGAAAACAAATTCATGATAGTTCTGACATTTTATGCATTGACCGGCAGTAGAAAAGGTTAAATTTCAGATTCCGCTTTAATAATATCTTCTTCTGTTTTCTACTTGTTCACACTCCCCAGTCACCAATCTCAGAATATCGTTATTGTGTAGGATTTCTAATATCTCAAACTCCATATTCCAATCATGTGCTGGAGCAGCATATGAGAGCTCGTAATAATGAAAAGGAATATATGTACCTTGGGGGTTGATATTGTAAGGATAAAACCCGTATATATGTACCTCTTCACAAAGGGCAAGTGCAATGACCACTGCTCTCATCCCCTGAGTTGGCAAGCCATCCAAAAAGAATAACCTGTGAAAATAAACAGTTATATTAGTAATGTGAGGAATAAACCACCGCCGCAGACGGGTATACGCGAGATATTGCACAACTATATATACATTAGTCTGTGGTTTATTTCTGCTGTATTATAATACTAACTTCATTTTGAATTAAAAGACATTATAACACCTTTAAAGCGTCAAATATATAAATGCAATACAGTGTCTCATAGGTTCTATGAGAAGCCATGGTTAAATAAAACGGGCCCTGGAAGTAGCATACAGCGAGTATAGCCCATGGGCCAAGTTCATTGTTATGTAGAATGTCTTTGAATGTATTTTTTCAGAAATGTGTGTTGGTCAGGTCAAATGCATGACATATTTTCAATATGAGTGTTACGATAAAAACTTTTATCTTATAGTCTAGCTACGAACCATAATTTACAGCTCAGCTAGCTATTTTTATTTGTGCACTATTATATTCTAGTAAAATGACTTTTGCAAAGCATGCTTTTTAAATGAATAGTTTTGGTATAGTGGTAAGTTATTTCGGGAACGTGGTAATCAGAATACATAATAAACCAAAACTGTATATGTAATTAGGATGGCCATATAGTATGATCTTGGTTTCGCTATAATTTCCAGGGTTTTCGTGGACCATAAGAACGTGTATACCCACAGCAGCGTGATTATTTCGCAAGTAGCTTATTCGTTTTACCTTTTAACGACATCTTGAAATTTATGATCTGGGATGTAAGCAATTTGGATTGGCAGGTTATGTTTTGACTTTAAATGGTCAATGACAGAGGTAAGTTTTTCGGCTGATTCTGGTACGGGAGCCGTGAACAATAACGTTGAATCATTCAAGAACTTGAATCTTGCGACTAATTCTCTCTCAGAAGTCATATGGACCTTCGATGGATTATGATATTTGACAGTCTGGTACAAGCTAGTCCACAATACATTGTTTATCATTGTCAAATTGGTTTTGTACCCAACGTCTGAAACAAACTTTCTAATATCCGGGCCATTGATACGTATAACGAAGTCATTGGAATTGATTTCTTCACCACATCTACTTTTCAACAGAATCCCACTATTTCCGACTACGGCACACTTCTTCTGTTTCGACAGTGGGTACGTGGATTCAACGTCGGCATGCATATTGAATTTCATGTCATTGACACCAATGCCTCTCTTGTACACACGTGTTGTATTTTGTACGGGTGATGTCAGGTGTATTCTTTCTCTGAAAGGAAAAACACAAGTGGAGTGATATTGATATTGCTAGATCACTATGCACAACTCCAATGAGGGCATAATACAATCCTAATTAGAGTAGCGGAAAATACACTGACCTTAAACCATCTAAATTTATTGTAATGTTTGACTTATTGGTTTCACCCTGAATTACGTCGTACTGTAGTCCTTGTCCGTTTGGATTGTCGTCGTCACGACTTGTAGTTGCATATCTGAAAATTAAACATCAATCAAAACTTCAATTAAGCAGTATTAATGTTCGTGCCTGGCACGTCCTGTCATGGATAATTGCACCATGTGTACAGCAAATGTTATCTCTTACATTCAGAGGATGGTGTCAAAGATGCACTACATTACAGTGTGCACTATATTACTCGAACCAAGTTATTTATAATGTTTGTTTAATTTTTAGCACTTGCAACTTTTGGTTTAAGGGGTGGGTTGAATATTAAATAAGGTGATTACATTTACTGAACGAATGTTATAATAAAACACGGTTCCTAATGAGTGTCCTTTACAGACGGAGCGAGTAATTTAAGTGGATAAAACAATGTTTAAATTCTAAAATGTAACTGTGTGTGGTTTAGTCTTTTTTTAGAATATAGCTAAACATCTACATATAGCTACCATTATTGACGATCAGGAGAATGTCAAGATAATATCGACACTGTGATTGGCATGTCTTTACCCAGAAACATGTGGTCCTTGTTTATCAGAAAGAGCCTGAATACATAAAGCACATCAGGTATCTGCAACCCGTGATAACTGGGTTATGCAAATTAAAAGTGTGTATGAACTGAATAATGGGCAAAGGCACGAGTTTATAGTCCTGCTGGGATAAGGAAGTTCATGTGACGAGATATGCATAGTTTCCCTAGTGGTGTGCATTCGTTGAGATGTGGATCAGTGTATGTTATACAGAAACCTTTTTAGTACAGTCTATAATCTCTGTGCATATGCTGGCGAGTTCATTCCTGCAATATAGAAACGTAGGGGCAATTTTGCTAAAAGGGCAACAAGGCGAAAAGTCAATCTATCTTCTTGAATAATTGATAGGAAACTCACTACTCTGGGTATGATATCAAATAAAAACCATTGATTGGGAAGCAATGTGGGCCAGATGCAACATATAATAGGTGAATAGAAAAATAACATTTTGAATAGGCTAAAAAAGAGGATGTTGAGTTAGACAATTTGGATGAAGCTAACAATTGCTGTGTTGTCATATAACTAGACTATCGGTTCAACGACATATTGTACTCGTTGTTTAAAGATCCAAATTTACCTATAATGATGATAGCACTTCTATGATGGTCCTACTCGACAGCTAATCAAATCATCTGGTTTACTGGATGAATATGGATTTACCACTGTTACTAGGAGACGTAAAAAGAAACCTCCGGTGTTTAAAATAGGTGAAGGTAATTGTAATTCTGATCTACACGCCGTTGTTCGATCTCAGCTTCCTGCTAAAATATTTGTTACAAGACTTGCACCGGATAATACAGAATATTCTATTGTGAAGCATATTAAAAATATTGTGAATATTGACGCTAAATGTGAGAAATGTGACACTGTGTCATCTGTAGTGCAGCCAACATCGTGGTCTGCGGGCGTTCTTGTTCTAAAACAGTACCAATCTCGGTCATGGATTCTTTAACAATATCATATTTTAACAGTCGTGGGATTAAATCGTCCGTAAATGACGTGAGATCATTGTGTAATAGTTGTGACATTTGTCTCATTCAGGAGCACTGCTGGTTGTGTACTTCTGAACTTGGAATATTATCGCGTATACATCCCGTTTGGAATGTCATTGTAACTTCTCCATTCGGGCGTGAGCTAATTAATTACTGCAACGTAAATAACCTTGTGTTGTCGGACTATGTGCATTTGCATACAAATGGGGAACCATTTTCATATTATAGTGAAACCCGTGGCACTACTTCGGGTTGGATCATTGCGTATCCACAATAAATGCGCACGACTGTATGTCGTCAATAAATATTCCCCATGACGTCATCTCATCTGATCACTTCCCTTTGACTATTCGTCTGAACACTGACAAACTTCCTACAATAGAAACTCGTCGACTGTGTGGTGTAGCTTGCAATACTGACAATGTATATGTGAATTGGGATAATTTGTTATACGCAGTATCGTTGCGCAGTAGTTTCAGTAACGTTATCCATGTGATATATCCATGTAATATATCCATATTGCACTTGTCGGGCAATATAGCATGTAATATCCACTTGGCGGGCATTATACCATGTAAAAACCATTTTAATTTAATATCATGTGTTAGCATCCTTTATTTTATGTTTTTGTCATATAACCCCAAACCCTGCAAATAGAGGTGTGCATGGAATCATGGGAAGAAACGTTGTGAATTGCTGTGTGATAACTGTCATAAAGGTGTACTTGTTTTCAACTCTGGAAGAACAGTTTGAATCTACCAGGTGTGCTTGTGATTTACATAACAAAGGATGTTTACAACTTTGGTGTGCTGTTATTCGAATAAAAAAGATGGGTATGAGTTGCCTACGTGACACAGCTGCTAGCAAGATCACATTTTGATTGGCTAATGTGAATACCCAGGTGGTGTCCCTGAATCTTGGCCATTCATACCTTTAAATTGGACAGACTAAGGACAGTTGGGGTCCATCATTTCAACATCATTCTATCTGTTGCTGCTACGATATTGTGAGACAAGTGATACAGGCTACAACCATCATTCTGTGAGACTTGTATGTATTGCTCTGCGATCTCATGCTATATCAGCGGTGCCCTCCAGAATAACAGCGTTCCTCTGCAAGCAAGACTCCTGTATTTCTTTTTTGTGGTGTTGCAGAAGCCATGGACTGTCGTTCATTTTTACATCCTGGAACTGTGAGTTATCACCAATGCACACTTCCCTAAGCAATCCCCTATTTTAGTGACTTTATTCATTGTATTTTTCTGTATTTCATTTCTTGTAATTATTTTTGAAAGGTATAAAAGCCAGGAGCTTTTATTTTGGTGTATGTGTATTTCATTTCCAGTACTATTGTCTACCCCATCCTATCAGTGAAAGAACCCCCTGTCCAGTGTGATCATTAGCGATAAACAGGCCTAGTACACTGTGACAATGTGACAGAGTTTCAACCAATCATAGCAGGCGTAACAGCAGTGAGATGTGATAATCTCCAATAATATGCGAGTTATTCACCATCTTCGTCACTTTCAACTGTGATATTGTAACAGTTCTTTCTGTTCGGATGAGGGTGAATATTGACATGACACAATTGATTGGATAAAACACAACTATCAAAGCATTGATCACTTTAATCACATCTAGCAGCTATACAAGGTCGAGTTACGATAGAATATTGGCAGTGACAATGACAATGGTTTCAACTGTAAAAAGAATAACAAAGAAAATAAATGAAGATATCACAATAATATATAATGTATAATTCAGAAAATATGATTCACACATCTGTAATATTCACGGCTTACGGACCAATGATATATAAATAAAATAAAAATACAGTAGTGGCTGCAATACAAGTGATCGAATGAATTGAGCTTTAGTCTGTTTAGTGACGAGTCAAATCAAATGCCGCGGTAGCGTGAAAAAAGCGATTTTCAAAAAGGAAAAAGGTCACCTTCGAACAAAACGAAAGGGCCACTAGAGGGCGCAACATATCTAACTACTAGTATGCTGCGAACCGGCAGCAACATATATGGCCCCATTCCATCCACTGGTATCCATCGTTACCGCGTAGGCCGAGCTGCTTGGTACTGTTCAGCCACAGAGTATTGATTGTAGCTAACGCAGAATGAACACCATACTGCCCGGCCTTCAGCAACTGGTCCTCTTGGTTTTGTGATTCATTACGACTTGCTTGGCAGGTTACCCCCTTCCTGCAGCTTTGTGATCATTCCTCTTTCCTTCCAAC